>NW_026277201.1:300000-403855 GCF_023373465.1 Oncorhynchus keta | reverse complement strand
GAGGCTACGCTAATGCAAAGGAGATTGGAATGACAAGTGACTACACGTCTCGAATGTTCAGAAAGTTAAGCTTACGTAGCAAGAATCTTATTGACTAAAATGATTAAAATGATACAGTACTGCTGAAGTAGGCTAGCTGGCAGTGGCTGCGTTGTTGACTTTGTAGGCTAGCTGGCAGTGGCTGCGTTGTTGACACTACACTAATCAAGTCGTTCCGTTGAGTGTAATAGTTTCTGCAGTGCTGCTATTCGGGGCCAGCTGGCTAGCTAGCAGTGTTGTTTACGTTACGTTGCGTTAAAAGAACGACAATAGCTGGCTAGCTAACCTAGAAAATCGCTCTAGACTACACAATTATCTTTGATACAAAGACGGCTATGTAGCTAGCTATGTAGCTAGCTACGATCAAACAAATCAAACCGTTGTACTGTAATGAAATGAAATGAAAATGTGATACTACCTGTGAATGCGACCGGGTTGTTGAGTCCTATTCGGTAGACGTTGGCTAGCTGTTGGCTAGCTGTTGGCTAGCTGTTGGCTAGCTAGCAGAGTCTCCTACGTTAAGGACGACAAATAGCTGGCTAGCTAACCTCTGTAAATTAAGATAATCACTCTAAGACTACACACTCTAAACTACACAATTATCTTGGATACGAAGACAGCAAAGACAGCTATGTAGCTAGCTAACACTACACTAATCAAGTCGTTCAGTTGAGTGTAATAGTTACTACAGTGCTGCTAATCGGTGGGCATTTGCTAGCTGGCTAGCTGCTGGGCAAATAGCAGTGAAGACTACGTTAGGACGACGAAATACGATAATTATGCAATTATCTTTGATACAAAGACGGCTATGTAGCTAGCTAAGAAGAAATTGCTAAGATTAGACAAATCAAACCGTTGTACTATAATGAAATGTAATGAAAAAGTTATACTACCTGCGGAGCGAAGTGCCGATGCGACCGCTCACTCCATGCGTGTGAATCACCATACCACAATATTACACCACTACATATCTACAATACTAAATGTATAATACCACAATATTACACCACTACAAATAAACAATACTAAATGTAGAAAACCACAATATCACAACACTACATATCTACAATACTAAATGTGTAATACCACCATTCCACAATATTACACCACTACACATCTACAATACTAAATGTATGATACCACAATACCACAATATTACACCACTACAATACTAAAAGTATAATACCATCATACCACAATATTACACCACTACAATACTAAAAGTATAATACCATCATACCACAATATTACACCACTACATATCTACCATACTAAATGTATAATACCACCACACCACAATATTACACCACTACACATCTACAATACTAAATATATAATACCACCATACCACAATATTACACCACTCCATATCTACAACACTAAATGTAAAGTACCACCACACCACAATATTACACCACTACATATTTACAATACTAAATGTATAATACCACAAAATTACATCACTACATATCCACAATACTAAATGTATAATACCACCACACCACAATATTACACCACTACACATCTACAATACTAAATGTATGATACCACAATACCACAATATTACACCACTACAATACTAAATGTATAATACCACAACACCACAATATTACACCACTCCATATCTACAATACTAAATGTATTGTCACGCCCTGGCCTTGGTATTTTGTGTTTTCTTTATTATTGTGGTCAGGGTGTGACATGGGTGATTTATTCGGTTTTGTCTTGTCTAGGGGTTTTATTAGATTAATGGGGATTTGTTCAGTTCAGTTGTCTAGGTAAGTCTATGGTTGCCTAGAGTGGTTCTCAATCAGAGGCAGGTGTTTATCGTTGTCTCTGATTGGGAACCATATTTAGGCAGCCATATTCTTTGGGTATTTTGTGGGTGATTGTTTCCTGTCTTTGTGTTTTCTGCACCTTTCTGGACTGTTTCGGTTTTCACGTTTATTTGTTTTGTAGTTAGTTCATGTTTGAGTTTTCCTATTAAAACCATGGACACTTACCACGCCGCATATTGGTCCTCCGATCCTTCTCGATGAAGAGGAGGAATACCGTGACAATACCACCATACCACAATATTACACCACTATATATCTACAATACTAAATGTATAATACCACCATATTACACCACTACATATCTACTATACTAAATGTATAATACCACCATACCACATCATATTTACAATTCTAAATGTATAATACAGCTAAACTACTGGTGGGGTAAGTGTATGTGTCAGTGCTGTGTGTAATTTGACTATGCAAACAATTTGGAATTTCCAAAACATTAGGGTTCTTCTAAAAACAACACCTTACAGTGAAATGCTTACTTATGAGGCCCTTACCGACAGTGCAGTTTCAAAAAATAAGAATAAGAGATAAAAGTAACAAGTAATTAAAGAGCAGCAGTAAAATATAACAATATACACAGGGGGTGCCGGTACAGAGTCAATGTGCTGTGGCACCGGTTAGTTGAGGTAGAATGTACATGTAGGTAGAGTTGAATTAAAGTGACTATGCATAGATGACAAGAGAGAGTGTTAGTGGTGTGGAGAGGGAAGGGAAGGGGGAGGGCAATGCGAATAGTCTGGGTATCCATTTGATTAGATGTTCAGGAGTCTTATGGCTTGGGGGTAGAAGCTGTTCAGAAGCATCTTGGACCTAGACTTGGCGCTCCGGTACCGCTTGTCGTGTGGTAACAGGGAGAACAGTCTATGACTAGGGTGGCTGGAGTCTTTTACAATTTTTAGGGCCTTCCTCTGACACCGGCTGGTACAGAGGTTCTGGATGGCAGGAAGCTTGGCCCCAGTGATGTTCTGGTCCATTCGCACTACCCTCTGTAGTGCCTTGCGGTTGAAGGCCGAACAGTTTCCATACCAGGCAGTGATGCACCCAGTCAGGATGCTCTCAATGGTGCAGCTGTAAAACCTTTTGAGGATCTGAGGACCCATGCCAAATCTTTTCAGTCTCCTGAGGGGTAAAGGTTTTGTCGTGCCCGCCTCACAACTGTCATAGTGTGCTTCGACCATGTTACTTTGTTGGTGATGTGGACCCCAAGGAACTTGAAGAACTCAAACTTGCTCCACTGCAGCCCCAAATGATGAGAATGGGGGCGTGCTTGGTCCTCTTCTTCCTGTAGTCCACAATCATCTCCTTTGTCTTGATCACGTTAAGGGAGAGGTTGTTGTCCTAGCACCAGGTCTCTGACCTCCTCCCTCCTCTCGTTGTTGTCGGTGATCAGGCCTAACACTGTTGTGTCGTTGGAAAATGTAATGATGGTGTTGGAGTCGTGCCTGGCCGTGCAGTCATGAGTGAACAGGGAGTACAGGAGGAGGCTGAGCACGCACCCCAGAGGGGCCCCTGAGTTGAGGATCAGTGTGGCAGATGTGTTGTTACCTACCCTCACCACCTGGGGGCAGCCCGTCAGAAAGTCCAGGATCCAGTTGCAGAGGAAGGTGTTTAGTCTCAGGGTCCTTAGCTTATTGATTAGCTTTGAGGGCACTATGGTGTTGAATGTTGAGCTGTAGTCAATGAATACCATTCTCAAATAGGTGTTCCTTTTGTCCAGGTGGGAAAGGGCTGTGTGGAGTGCAATAGAGACTACATCATCTGTGTATCTGTTGGGGTGTTATGCAAATTGGAGTGTGTCTAGGGTTTCTGGGATGCTGGTGTTGATGTGAGCCATGACCACCCTTTCAAAGCACTTCATGGCTACAGACGTGAGTGCCAGGGATCGGTAGTCATTTAGGCAGGTTACCTTCGTGTTCTTGGGCACAGGCACTATGGTGGACCGCTTAAAACATGTTGGTTTTACAGACTCAGAAAGGGAGAGGTTGTAAATGTCAGTGAAGACACTTGCTAGTTGGTCAGCACATGCTCGCAGTACATGTCCTGGTCATCCGTCTGGCCCTGCGGCCTTGTGAATGCTGACCTGTCTAAAGGTCTTACTCACATTGGCTCCGGAGAACATGATCACACAGTCTTCCAGTACAGCTGGTGCTCTCATGCCTGTTTCAGTGTTATTTGCCTCGAAGCAAGGATATAAGTAGTTTAGCTCGTCCGGTAGGCTTGTGTCACTGGGCAGCTCTCGATTGTCCTTCCCTTTGTAGTCTGTAATGGTTTGCAGTTCCTGCCACATCCAACGAGAGTCAGAGGGGTTGTAGTACTTATAAGCTTCTGGGTTAGAATCCTGCTCCTTGAACGTGGCAGCTCCAGCCTTTAGCTCAGTGTGGATGCTGCCTGAAATCCATGGCTATGGTCACTGTGGGGTGATGTCATCAATGCACTTGTTGATGAAGCCAATGACAGATGTGGTGTACTCCTTAATCTGACCACTTTTTTTATTGTTCTAGTCACTGGTGCTTCCTGCTTTAATTTTTGCTTGTAAGTAGGATTCAGGAGGATGGAATTATGGTCAGATTTGCCAAATGGAGGGCGAGGGAGAGCTTTTTATGCATCTCTGTGTGTGGAGTACAGAGTTATTTTCCCTCTGGTTTCACATTTAACATGCTGATAGAAATTTGGTAAAAACTGATTTAAGTTTCCCTGATTAAAGTCCCTGGCTACTAGGAGCACCAACTCTGGGTGAGCGTTTTCTTGTTTGCTTATGGCGGAATACAGCTCATTCAATGATATCTTAGTTCCAGCCTCTGACGGTGGTGGTATGTAAATATCTACAAAGAATATAGATGAAACTCTCGGTAGGTAATGTGGTCTGCAGTTTATCATGAGAAACTCTACCTCGGGCGAGCAATAGCTCAGAACTTCCTTAGATATCGTGCACCAGCTGTTGTTTACAAAATTACATAGATCGCCGCCCAGTGTCTTACCAGACGCCACTGTTCTATCCTGCCGCTACATCGTATAACAAGCCAGCTGTATGTTGATATTGTTGTCGTTCAGCCACGACTCCGTAATGCACAAGATGTTACAGTTTTTAATGTGCCGTTGGTAGTTTAGTCTTCCCAAATGCTCGTCCATTTTGTTGTCCAAAGATTGCATGTTTTCTAGCAGAATTGAGGGGAGTGGGGGTTTATTCGTTCGCCTCCGACTCCTCAGAAGGCAGCCCGCCCTCCGGCCTCTCTTCCTCCACCTCCTCTTCACGCAGATCACTGGGGTCGAGGCCTGTTCCCGAGGTAGCCGTATATCCTCCGCCTCGGGCTCGTCAGAGTCGTGAAAGAAGAAAAAGGATTCTGCTAGTCAGTGGTGAGTAATCGCAGTCCTGATGTCTAGAAGTTACTTTCGGTCATAAGAGACGGTTACAAACAACGCAGATAAACTAACAAAAACACAATCGGTTGGGGGCAAAACGTCTGCCTTCTGCTCCGGCGCCATCTTACAGGTATTGTAATAATATTAGCCCTCTGATTACAAAGAAGAGCAAGACGTGTTGCTCTGTTCTGGGCCAGCTGCAGCTTAATTCGGTCTTCATTTGCAGCACTTGACTATATGACTGGACAATAAAAGATACAATAAAACTAGAGCTTGCAGGACATGCTTTGTGGAGTGTGGTGTCAAAAAATCTGATCATCTCTTTATTACAGACAGACCTCTCCCCATCTTTACAACCATTGAATCTATATGTTTTGACCATGACAGTTTACAATCTAAGGTAACAATAACTAATTTAGTCTCCTCAACTTGTTCAACAGCCACACCATTCATTACCAGATTCAGCTGAGGTCTAGAACATAGAGAATGATTTGTACCAAATACAATGCTCTTAGTTTTAAAGATGTTAAGGACCAGTTTATTCATGGCCTCCCATTCCAAAACAGACTTCAACTCTTTGTTAAGGGTTTCAGTGACTTCATTAGCTGTGGTTGCTGATGAGTACAGTGCCTTACGAAAGTATTCGGCCCCCTTGAACTTTGCGACCTTTTGCCACATTTCAGGCTTCAAACATAAAGATATAAAACTGTATTTTTTTGTGAAGAATCAACAACAAGTGGCACACAATCGTGATGTAGATGACCTGGCCTCAATAACCCAACGGAGATGGTTTGGGATGAGTTGGACTACAAAGTGAAAGTAAAGCAGCCAACAAGTGCTCAGCATATGTGTGAACTCCTTCAAGACCGTTGGAAAATCATTCTAGGTGAAGCTGGTTAAGAGAATGCCAAGAGTGAGCAAAGCTGTCAAGGCAAAGGGTGGCTACTTTGAAGAATCTAAAATCTATTTTGATTTGTTTAACACTTTTTTGGTTACTACAGGATTCCATATGTTATTTCAGAGTTTTGATGTTTTCACTATTATTCTACAATGTAGAAAATAGTACAAATAAAGAAAACCCATTGAATGAGTAAGTGTGTCCAAACGTTTGGCTGGTACTGTAAGTATTCAGTCCCTTAACTTAGTACTTTGTTGAAGCACCTTTGGCAGCAATTACAACCTTGAGTCTTAAGTCTCTCCAGAGATGTTAGATCAGGTTCAAGTCCGGACTCTGGCTGGGCCATTCAAGTGCATTCAGAGACTTGTCCCGAAGCCACTCCTGCGTTGTCTTGGCTGTGTGCTTAGGATCGCTGTCCAGTTGGAAAGTGACCCTTCACCTCAGCCTGAGGTCGAGAGCGCTCTGGAGCAGGTTTTCATCAAGGATCTCTCTGTACTTTTCTCCGTTCATTTTTCCCTAGATCCTAACTAGTCTCCCTGTCCCTGCCGCTGAAAAACATCTCCACAGTGTGATGCTGCCACCACCATGCTTTATCATGGGGATGATGCCATGTTTCCTCCAGACTTGATTCTTGGCATTCAGGCAAAAGAGTTCAATCTTGGTTACATCAGCCCAGAGAATCTTGTTTCTCATGTTCTGAGAGTCTTTAGTTGCCTGTTGGCAAACTCCAAGCGGGCTGTCATGTGCCTTTTATTGAGGAGTTGCTTCTGTCTGGCCACTGTACCATAAAGGCCTGATTGATGGAGTGCTGCAGAGATGGTTGTCCTTCTGGGAGGTTCTCCCATTTCCACAGGGGAACTCTGGAGCTCTGTCAGAGTGACCATCGGGTTCTTGGTCACCTCCCTGACCGAGGCCGTTCTCCCCCTTTAGCTCAGTTTGGCTGGGTGGCCAGCACTAGAAAGAGTCTTGGTGGATCCAATCTTCTTCCATTTAAGAATGATGGAGGCCACTGTGTCCTTGGGGACCTTCAATGCTGCATAAACGATCTGTGCCTTGACACAATCTTGTCTCGGTGCTCTACAGACAATTCCTTAAACCTCATGGCTTGGTTTTTTGCCCTGACATAAACTGTAAACTGTGGGACCTTATATAGACAGGCGTGTGCCTTTCCAAATCATGTCCAATAAATTGAATTTACCACAGTTGGACTCCAATCAAGTTGAGGATGATTAATGGAAAGAGGATGCACCTGAGCTCAATTTCGAGTTTCATAGCAAAGGGTCCGACCGAATACCTATGTAAATAAGACATTTCCGTTTTTTTAAATACATTTGACATTGGGTTATTGTGTGCAGATTAATAAGGATTTTTATTTATTTAATCCATTTTAGAACAAGGCTGTAACGTAAAACAAAATGTGGTTAAAGTCAGGGAGTCTGAATACTTTCCGAATGCATTGTAAGTAAGTTCCATCAAACAGTTAATGACCCTCGTCCTAGTGAGTAAACAACACTTGTCAAAAGGTATGTGTACTCTGTCATATGCTATATTATATTATTTTTAGAGAGAAAGAATAATTCGGCTATTTAATTGGGGGCATTATTTTAGGCTACTAAAAAGCAATTGAAAGGTTTGGCTGGATTTTTTTGTCGTGTCATATAATTGTGTTGTGTCATAAAAATTGGAGTTCAAATAAGTAGGTATTTTAAATTCTCCAGTGGCCAGGCAAAGTGCCACAAACCAGCTGTGCATCTCCCTCACCGGTCCAGGGTTTTCTTTGCTCTTCTGATCTTGCCTGCCGTACTTTAAAGCGAGTCCTCGCGGAAGTACTGACGTGTTCACATCAGCCAAACCAGCCCGAGAGGTAGTTAGGTAGAGCCGAGAGTGACACAGCGGCAGAATCAGGTAAGAAAAACCTGTCTTGCAGCAGTATGTCTGTCAGTAGGTGTGTGAAAATATGGTCTTTAGTTTTAGTGGAATTAAGGGGACCAATACCGAAGTAATATTTCAATTTAATTCCTCTCTAAATATGATATCGAGAGGCTATGCCTATGCTAGCTAAATAGGGCTCGGTTTCTAACCGGAAGTGAGTTGTCAAATTCACGAAGTTACTGCTGGTGGTTGTAGTTCAACTTCCCGCTGATTTGTAGCCATCATAATGACAAGATTGAGATTAAAGACTACATTTTCCTACTGTGATGTAGCAGGGTTGAACTGTTTGATTATTTGATTCCCGCTGCACATAATGGGAAGTAGAGGGAATCCATCAGTGTTTCACACACACTGTTAATGAAAGGTGGTTGTTTAAAAACTACACGAACCAGGTGGTTGTTTAAAAACTACACGAACCAGGTAGGTTTTTTGGGGGGTTGGGGGGGGGCAATCACTCATTAGCTTTTTTTCTAATGTTAGCTAAAACGTCACTCACCCTGCTTGCGAGACAGGAATACATTTAATCAAAATTGCGCTATGAATAAACACAAACGCTAAACATCTCATCTCAAACACTATAAATAATTGTTTTAGCTGGCTACAGTAGCTAGCAACTGCATTTGTTGGCTCGAGAAGCGGTAAACGAGTCAACGTTAGAGAGCTAACTAGCCATTATGAGAAGAGACTGTTTGTGAGCGACTCAACTCCACGATTTACGATGGAGCGGCGCGCCGACTAGTGTGTGGGCGGCCTATGTTTTTAAATACATAGTACTGATTTCAGGGCTGTTCTTTGGGTGCTGAAATATGTCGTTTTTGATTAATTTAATTGTGTGTCTTCGGAACTCCAGTCTGCCCACACTAGTCGCCGCTAGTAAATCGTGGAGTTTAGTTTAATTCGGCTAACAAAGTCTGTCATTATCAGCTAACTTAAGTCTCACAATAATTGAACGACTGTTTGATAAGCAACGTGACATTTGACATGAATGGAAATGAAACTATCGTTTGAGCCGGTAGACCTTCCAAGGGGGCAAGGACTTCGGGTGGGAAGAGTTGGGATAACATTAAACCAGTATTTATGCTTGAGGAGAAGATGTCTCCTCTGACGCCCATTATCCTTAAATGTCTAAGTCCCATTAATCAGCTCTGCAACTGTGATGTCAAAATAAGTTCATTACGCACCCAAAATATGGAGTTTCGCAGCAAATATCGTCTTTACTGCCGTTGTGCGCAGTATATGCTTGCAAAAAGTTTTTGACCAAGTGCATGAGCCAAATCAACCTAACACCAAATGTTGATGTAGCTGACTTTGTTCAACTCCATGGAGTTGATCAGAGACCAGGGTCTGTGGAATTCAGCTATTACTACATCGAATCACTCCCAAGGTCAATACTTAAACATTTACATTATATAACACTTACCATGATGTATCAATGTTTGCCCTCTAGTTGTATGCCTTTCCTTGTTTGCTGAAATCCATACTTTTTCAATAAACATTAATCAAATACAACCACCGATTTGTTTGCTCGTTGCTTTTAGATGGCACGTGTCAATTTGAATTTCAACATCCAGTCGGTTGTATTTGATTCATGTTTTATAAAAAAAATATGTATTTCAGAAAACAAAGGCACTCAACTACAGAGGATTAAACGTAGGTACAAGGTAAGCATTTCATTTTTTGTTGAAGTATTTACCTTGGACAAATCAATTTAGTCAGAGCTGAATTCTAAAAAGCCTGGTCTCTGCTCAACTGTTCATTGAGCTCATCAGAAACTTCCTTTACTGACCTCCTGAAAGGCGCAGCGGTCTAAGGCACTGCATTGCACAGCTAGAGGCATCACTACAGACCTGGGTTTGATCCCGGGCTGTAGCACAACTGGTCGTGATCAGGCGTCTCATAGGGCAGCGCATAATTGGCCCAGCATCATCTGGGTTTGGCCAGAGGGGTTTACTTGGCACATTGCACTCTAGCGACTCCTTGTGGTGGGCCAGATGCCTGCAGGTTGACCTCGGTCATCATTTGAGCGGTGTTTCCTCCGACACAGTGGTGCGGCTGGCTTCCGGGTTAAGCTGGCAGGTGTTTAGAAGCACGGTTTGTTTTGGGGGATGCATGACTCAACCTTCGCCTCCTGAGCATGCTGAGGAGTTGCAGCGATGAGACAAGTTTGAAATCGGGGTCCTTTACCATGGAGTTGAGTTAAGTCAGCTAGGTTGATGAAGCTTTGTTGTCGCTGTATGTGAGTTGTTGTCATGTTATTATATGTGGAAAAGGACTAAGTGAATAAAGAAACTAGCTAGCTATATAGCTAGCCAATTAAAAAATTACTGTAGCCTACATGTTGGGTGAGAATGATCTGCCAGTGTTAGTACTGAATACCAATAGATTATTTGCCAAATTGCTCTGAGCTGAAGGCCAAATATCCTCAGGTTCATCTGTCCACACATTATTTACATGCAGCAAATGTAGCCATGCTTTGAGTCACAACCAGGCAAGACATTCTTGTCTTGATAGCACACCACATCAACACATTGTGTCTATAACACCTTACTATAAACACTTAGTCTACAGATCCATACTCACGTTGCAAACAAAAAGCCTGGTGGTGAAATCTGTTCAAGTAATGCCTGTTAACAACCCCTTTCTCTCCTTGCACAGACAGAATGTCAGAAGGGGACAGTGTTGGTGAATCAATCCATGGGAAACCATCCACAATCGGAAGCTTCTTCACACGGGTTGGACAGGTACTGCTGCCAGGGCCTTTAGTTGTTCTCTCATCAAATGTCAAGAGGAAAGAAAACTAGGCTAAACCAAGGGAAATGCTTTGATTTTGATGAAGATAACCATTGGAACCACTGTCACAGTGGTGCTGCATTGAAAACCTAGAAATTGAACTTCAGATAAGACGATGTGAAAATGTGACGCTTTATCTAATGTTTACTGTTGCGCTCCTGGTAATGGTTGTGCACTGTCTTTCTGTTTGGTGTCTTTTCCAGATCTATCAGTCATGGCTAGACAGGTCGACGCCGTTCTCCATAGGGCGATGGGGAGTCACACTTTCGCTAACGGCCATCTACATGATCAGAGTGTACATATTACAGGTAGGGAAACACACCACACTCAGGGCTTATGCTGGGTCGCGTTCAGGAGGTTGCAAGGTAATGAACACTACAGATAGAAGTGCCATGAGTAGAGCTGACGTCTTTCCTTTCTCAGCATGTCAGAGGTATATCTGTTCAATATATTTCTATCTTAGCATTCCACAACATTTTTCCCTACTGAATATGCATCTGACGTCTTTTGAAGGTAGACTCTAATCTGGCGTCACCATATACAGTGCGACAACTTCCTCCTTTGACGAAATCAACAACGAAAGTCAAATCTGCCAAGATATGGGTATGCCTCAATGGAGGGAGCCTGTAACTGGCTTGTCAGATTTGGGTATGTCTCAATGGAGGGAGCCTGTAACTGGCTTGTCAGATATGGGTATGTCTCAATGGAGGGAGCCTGTACCTGGCTTGTCAGATATGGGTATGCCTCAATGGAGGGAGCCTGTAACTGGCTTGTCAGATTTGGGTATGCCTCAATGGAGGGAGCCTGTAACTGGCTTGTCAGATATGGGTATGCCTCAATGGAGTGAGCCTGTAACTGGCTTGTCAGATATGGGTATGTCTCAATGGAGGGAGCCTGTAACTGGCTTGTCAGATATGGGTATGCCTCAATGGAGTGAGCCTGTAACTGGCTTGTCAGATATGGGTATGTCTCAATGGAGGGAGCCTGTAACTGGCTTGTCAGATTTGGGTATGTCTCAATGGAGGGAGCCTGTAACTGGCTTGTCAGATATGGGTATGTCTCAATGGAGGGAGCCTGTACCTGGCTTGTCAGATATGGGTATGCCTCAATGGAGGGAGCCTGTAACTGGCTTGTCAGATTTGGGTATGCCTCAATGGAGGGAGCCTGTAACTGGCTTGTCAGATATGGGTATGCCTCAATGGAGTGAGCCTGTAACTGGCTTGTCAGATATGGGTATGTCTCAATGGAGGGAGCCTGTAACTGGCTTGTCAGATATGGGTATGCCTCAATGGAGGGAGCCTGTAACTGGCTTGTCAGATATGGGTATGCCTCAATGGAGGGAGCCTGTAACTGGCTTGTCAGATGTGGGTATGTCTCAATGGAGGGAGCCTGTAATTGGCTTGTCAGATGTGGGTATTTCTCAATGGAGGGAGCCTGTAACTGGCTTGTCAGATGTGGGTATGTCTCAATGGAGGGAGCCTGTAACTGGCTTGTCAGATGTGGGTATTTCTCAATGGAGGGAGCCTGTAACTGGCTTGTCAGATGTGGGTATGTCTCAATGGAGGGAGCCTGTAACTGGCTTGTCAGATGTGGGTATGTCTCAATGGAGGGAGCCTGTAACTGGCTTGTCAGATGTGGGTATGTCTCAATGGAGGTAGCCTGAAACTGGCTTGTCAGATGTGGGTATGTCTCAATGGAGGGAGCCTGAATCTGGCTTGTCAGATGTGGGTATGCCTCAATTGAGGGAGCCTGTAACTGGCTTGTCAGATTTGACTTATATTGTTTATGACTGATCATGTTACATTTGAGTTTGAACGTTAAGCTATTTTCTCCCAGGGTTCTGCAATGTGCCTTTAGGCGTAATATGCACTTGCACACATCCAAGAAGTAGAAGATCACTTTGGGAGCGTCTGTGTGAAAATGGAGGCCACTGTTTTCCCTTCAGACTAGTATTGCCCCAGATCTTGTCAAATCAGTCAATGTGAAACATTTGTGAATTAAGTGAGGGAATACACATGTTTACGCTTATTTAATTTCCAGTTTGGATAAGAGCGTCTGCTAAATGAGTAACATTTTAAAATGTAATGTACGAAATTCAATGAACACTAATATAGGTTCTCTCTGCTCCCTCCAGGGTTGGTATATTGTAACATACGCTCTGGGAATCTACCATCTCAACCTGTTCATCGCTTTTCTATCACCAAAAGTGGATCCGTCAATGCTTGACGAAGGTAAGTTAGAGTTCCCTGTAACATACGACATTCCTTTGGGTTCCAGTCATGTTTGAGATGTTTACTTTCTCACATAAAACAATGTACAGGAGTGTCTCCTCACGCTCACTCTTCATGAAGAGACCCTCCATGTAGGACTGAGACTATATTTAAAAAACTTTGACTAGGGGTGTGTATCTTTGGCCGACTACGCATCTTGATACACTGGTGTGTATTTAAAAAAACATATTTTTTTTTATTTTACCTTTATTTAACCAGGCAAGTCAGTTAAGAACACATTCTTATTTTCAATGACAGCCTGGGAACAGTGGGTTAACTGCCTGTTCAGGGGCAGAATGACAGATTTGTACCTTGTCAGCTCGGGGGTTTGAACTCGCAACCTTCCGGTTACTAGTCCAACGCTCTAACCACGCTGCCACCCATATGATTCAGGAAAGACACATCATAGTTTGGGACGATTCAATAATATATGTTTCAGTCCAATGCAACTAAATATTTATTTTCCAGTAAATCAGGATATGTTTTCATCCTTATGGCTAAACAAAGACTATTAAAAAATGACATTTTCTAATTGGGTGATTCGCAAGAAACTTGCACTTCACAAAAATTCCTCTTGAATCACTAAGATCAGATGTTTATTTATCTATTTCATAATTATGGTTGTTAATAAGATTATGTAATTTACAACCATTTCCACATCTACCAATGCAAGAATTATCAGTACTGCAACACTTTTAGAAGTCTAAAGTAGTAATAAATACATTTCTAATATTTGTTTTAGCATTCCTCACTTAATGAAAGGGCCTGATTAAAACATGACACTGAAAACAAATATTTCAAATGTAATTATTATTTTGTGTAACTTCTCATTACCACAACACAACATTTTCTGAATCTTGTGTATACATGGTATTTTCATGTACACATGTAGATAAAGGCATAGTACTAGATTAAGCCCAAATAACTGAAGAGTACATTTTATTTGTTCTAATAGTTTTAAATGTTGGTGCATTAGGGTAATGAGGAGCAGGTTTCAGAGATCAGAATGTTGGCTATTTAAAAATTATACTGAGCTCTATTAGAGATACACTTTTGTGTATATATAGTGTACAGTTGAAGTCGGACGTTTACATACACCTTAGCCAACTACATTTAAACTCCGTTTTACACAATTCCTGACATTTAATCCTAGTAGAAATTCCCTGTTTTAGGTCAGTTAGGATCACTACTTTATTTTAAGAATGTGAAATGTCAGAATAATACCTTGACTTTGTTGTCCTTAAGCCATTTTGCCACAACTTGCTTGGTTGAGGTCATTGTCCATTTGAAAGACCCAGTTGTGACCAAGCTTTAACTTCCTGTCGGATGTCTTGAGATGTTGCTTCAATATATCCACATAATTTCTCCTCATGATGCCATTTATTTTGTGAAGTTCACCAGACCCTCCTGCAGCAAAGCACCCCCACAACATGATGCTGACTTTGACTTTGGCCCCGTGTGCAGTTCCAAACTGTAGTCTGGCTTTTTTATGGCGGTTTTGGAGCAGTGGCTTCTTCCTTGCTGTGTGGCCTTTTAGGTTATGTCGATATAGGACTCGTTTTTCTGTGGATATAGATACTTTTGTACCTGTTTCCTCCAGCATCTTCACAAGGTCCTTTGCTGTAGTTCTGGGATTCATTTTCACTTTTTACACCAAAGTATGTTCATCTCTCGGAGACAGAACGCGTCTCCTTCCTGACCTGCGTGGTCCCATGGCGTTTATACTTGCGTACTATTGTTTGTACAGATGAACGTGGTACCTTCAGGTGTTTGGAGGATGAACCAGACTTGTGGAGGTCTACAATTTTGGGGGGGGGTGATTTCCTTTGATTTTCCCATGATGTCAAGCAAAGAGGCACTGAGTTTGAAGGTAGGCCTTGAAATACATCCACAGGTACACCTCCAATTGACTCAAATGATGTCCATTAGCCTATCAGAAGCTTCTAAAGCCATGACATAATTTCCTGGAATCTTCCAAGCGGTTTAAAGGCACAGTCAATTTAGTGTATGTAAACTTCTGACCCACTGGAATTGTGGTACAGTGAATTATAAGTGAAATAATCTGTCTGTAAACAATTGTTGGAAAAATTACTTGTCATGCACAAAGTAGATGTCCTAACCGACTTGCAAAACTATAGTTTGTTAACAAGTTTTAATGACTCCTAAGTGTATATAAACTTCCGACTTCAACTGTATGTGGACACCCCTTCAAATTAGTGGATTTGGCTATTTCAGCTAAACCTGTTCCTGACCGGTGTATAAAATCGAGCACACAGCCATGAAATCTCCTTGGACAAACATTGGCCCTAGAACTGAAGAGCTCAGTGACTTTCAACGTGGCACCGTCATAGGATGCCACCTTTCCAACAAGTCAGTTCGTCAAAGTTCTGCCCTGCTTGAGCTGCACCGGTCAACTTTAAGTGCTGTCATTGCCACAAAGTGGTAGGCCATACAAGCTTACAGAATGGTACCGCCGAAGCGCGTAAAAATTGTCTGTCCTTGGTTGCAGCACTCACTACCGAGTTCCAAACTGCCTCTGGAAGCAATGTCAGCAGAATAACTGTTTGTCGGGAGTTTCATGAAATGGATTTCCATGGCTGAACAGCCACACACGCAAGCAAAAGATCACCATGCTCAATGCCAAGTGTTTGCTGGAGTAGTGTAAGCCGCCATTGGACTCTGGAGCAGTGGAAACACGTTCTTTGGCGTGATGAATCACGCTTCACCATCTAGCAATCCGACGGCCGAATCACAGAGCCCTGACCTAAACCTCATCGAACAACTTTGGGATGAATTGGAACTCCGACTGCAAACCTGGTCTAATTGCCCAACCTCAGTGCCTGACCTCACTAATGCTCTTGTGGCTGAATGGAAGCAAGTCCCCGCAGCAATGCTCCAACTTCTAGTGGTAGGCCAGAAGAGTGGAGGCTGTTAGAGCAGCAAAGTGGGACCAACTCCATATTAATGCCCATGATTTTGGAATGGGATGTTTGACGAGCAGGTGTCCACATACTTTTGGTCATGCACTGTATCATGGGTGAATAAAACTTGAAAAAGTCTTAAGGTAATGACAAACATGTCCACAGACAGTGTTTTTACTTAATAAATATTTTGTTTAATGTGAACTTCAGATGGTATACAATTTATGATTAATCAAATTTTATTTGTCACATACACATGGTTACCAGATGTTAATGCGAGTGTAGTGAAATGCTTGTGCTTCTAGTTCTGACAATGCAGTAATATCCAAACTACAGCAACAGTGTTTTATTCGTATTCATTAGGTTTTTCGAAAGTAAAATTGTCTAAAAGGAACTGAATATATGGATGCATTTTGGTAATGAGAATTTGGGGTGAAAATGTATGAAATTCAGGCTCATATTTATTTTAAATAAGACACTATGCCTAAACTAGGCACCTTAGTCTTCAGAATGATTGCAGATGCAACATGGTTTTCCAAGTCCATTTGCAACTGTCAAACTGGTATCATGAGAATTACTCATTTCTGAAAACATTGCCATTGAGCTATAGGCCAATGCCAAAATTCGATGACAAAATTCAGATATTTGTTACAGTTCAGTTCACCTACATGCAATATTTTGGATAACGGTTGGTTTACCTTTCCCTCACCAGACTTACTCATTTAAAATTGGGGCGCATTTGGTAAGTGCCGTCTATTGTGCAAGGTTATTTTATGGCGAGGATTGTGACCGAATCGGGGGGGGTCGTCTCATACCAATTCTCAAAGTATTGGTGACTAGTTAAACCCCTACTCTGTACACTAAAGCAGCCTTTAAGTATGGTTTGTGGCCCCACCTGTTAATGGTGGGTTGCAACGTGTCACAGTAAATGTATAATTATTTAATTCATTACCGGAATTGATTTGGCCAAGTGCAATTGCGCTCTATGGTAACTGTGCTCTCTCTGCTTAGCAGGGGTGTCTCTGCTCATTTTGGTATCTGCGCGAGTGGGAGGGAGACGCCTGTGTGCTTTGCTTTGTTTCATCTTGTTTCTGCAGTTTTATTGAAGATCACTCTGTGATCCACACTGTCGTTCAGCAGCAGATGATGCGCTGTCAGCCACTGATTTTTGTTATTCTCACCGCTGTCATTAAATGGACTCAAGCTAGCCACAAGTTCTGACTGAGCTCATACAGCGCAAATACAGCGATGAGTTTCTCTCTCTCATGCAAACTTTGAGAAATGGTGAGGAGCACCCACAGTGTGTTTTATGCGCGAAGTGCATAGTAATGAGTCTCTCAAAACAAAAATTAAAACGACACATCCTGACCAAACATCCACCGCATGATGGTAAACCCAGGGAGGTCTTTCAGAACAGGGCAGAATGCTTCAGGAAACAGGGCTTCAACAGTGGAAAAATAAGTCTAGCAAGGCATTGTTGTCATTTTATAACAGGTGATGATCAATAGAAATAAGGAGGTACCAACTGACTCTCTTAGTAGTAAATGTTCATTTCTCTTTCAAATAATCCCCTTGTACACAGCTAAGAGCTAGCTAATGTTAGCAAAAGCAAGTTAGCTATTGTACTTTTTTTTTAAAGTATGAACTAGCAAAGTCTGTTAAGAACAAATACTTGTTTTACAATGATGGCCTCCTGCGGGGACAGGCTGGGGTTAAAAATAAAGATTGGACAAAACACATAACGATGAGACACAACAACACTACCAAAAGAGAGACTTAAGACGACAACAGCATGACAGCAACACAGCATGACAGCAACACATGATGGCAGCACAAAACATGGTACAAATATTATTGGGTACAGACAACCGCACAAAGACTAGAAGGAGGAGACAACAATACATCACACGAAGCAGCCACAACTGTCAGTAAGAGTGTCCATGATTGAGTCTTTGAATGAAGAGCTGGAGATAGAACTGTCCAGTTGTTGCAGTTTGTTCCAGTCGCTAGCTGCAGCGAACTGAAAAGAGGAGCGACCAAGTGTGTGATTTGGGGCCTTTTAACAGAATGTGACTGGCAGAATGGGTGGAGGATGAGGGCTGCAGTAGATATCTCAGATAAGGGGAAGTGAGTCCTAAGAGGGTTTTATAAATGAGCATCAACCAATGGCTCTTGCGACGGATATACAGAGATGACCAGTTTACAGAAGAGTATAGAGTGCAGTGATGACATCTAATGGCCGAATGGTAAAGGACATAAAAGTAAAAGCCACTCACCGTTACCTGCCGTTACCTGCCGATCTGTACATTTTGTCTCTGTAATCTAGCATGGGTAGGATGGTTATCTGAATCAGGGTTAGTTTTGCAGCTGGGGTGAAAGAGGAGTGATTAGAATCACCAAGTCTAGATTTAACTTTAGCCTGCAGCTTTGATATGTGCTGCGAGAAGAACAGTGTACTGTCTCGCCATACTCTCATGTACTTGTATGAGGTGACTACCTCAAACACTAAACCCTCCAAGGTAGTAATCACACCTGTGGGGAGAGGGACATTCTTCTTACCAAACCACATGACCTTTGTTTTAGAGGTGTTCAGAACTAGGCTAAGGGTAGAGAAAGCTTGTTGGACACTAAGAAAGCTTTGTTGTAGAGCGTTTAACACAATCCGGGTAGGGGCCAGCTGAGTATGACTATGATCTGCATATAAATGGATGAGAGAGCTTCCTACTGCCTGAGCTATGTTGTTGATGTAAATTGAAGATCGTGGGGCCTAGGATCGACCCTTGGGGTACTCCCTTGGTGATTTGCAGTAGCTGAGACTGCAGATGTTCTGACTTTATACACTGCACTCTTTGAGAGAGGTAGTTAGCAAACCAGACCCTTGTCGTGTCTTTGGCTATGCCGGATTAAGTGATATGACATGCTATTCTATAAAATAATTTATCCATAATTAATATTACCTGATTGAGCTAATCATGTAAATGTACTTAACTAGAGTCAGGGCACCACAAAATAATATTTATAGAGCTGTTCTCTTCCGAATAAACTCTTAAAGACCTAGTAATATTTTACATCAATAGCAGTCAATATTAATCGTCTGTATTACATAAAGATGCAGTAGATGATATAGAGTACAGTATATACATATGAGATGAGTAATGTAGGGTATGTAAACATTATATTAGGTGGCATTGTTTAAAACCTCTTAAGGCTAAGTGAGACGTCTGCGTCTCACTTAGCCAACAGGAAATGCAAATGCGTACTCGCTAATAGTACTCGCTAAAACTCAAACTTTCATTAAAACATACATGCAGGGTACTAAATTAAAGCTACACTCGTTCATGAATCTAGCCAGCAAGTCAGATTTTTAAAATGCTTTTCGGCGAAAGCATGAGAAGCTATTATCTGATAGCATGCAACACCCCGAAATACCTGAAGGGGACGTAAACAAAATAATTAGCGTAGCCGGCGCTACACAAAACACCTTTGATGAGCTTCTTTGTTGGCACTCCTATATGTCCCATAAACATCACAATTGGGTCTTTTTTTTTAATTAAATCCGTCCATGTATACCCAAAATGTCCATTTATGAAGCCCGTCTGATCCAGGAAAATACAGCTTTCCAAAACGCAACGTCATTTTTTTAAATTAAAAAAGTTGCCTATAAACTTTGACAAAACACTTCAAACTACTTTTGTAATCCAACTTTAGGTATTAGTAAACGTTAATAATCGATCAAATTGATCACGGGGCAATGTGTATTCAATAGCTGCACGTCTTGAAATGATGGTCGATATTCTCCCTTTCAAAACTTCCTCCCGTGTACCGGATGACATGAAGTGCCTCTTCTTCATTTCACCAAGGATCAACTTCATGCCAATTGCCAAGACTGGCGACATCGTGTGGAAGCTGTAGGACTTGTAAACTGGGAGCTATCTATTTTCCCTTGCCATAGACAATACAGCCAACTGGCGGATTGATATATATATATTTTTTGTGAACAGTTGTCCTTGGGGTTTTGCCTGTTAAACACGTTCTGTTATAGTCACAGACATGATTTAACCAGTTTTAGAAACTTCAGAATGTTTTCTATCCACACATACTAATCATATGCATATACTATATTCCTGGCATGAGTAGCAGGACGTTGAAATTTTACGAGATTTTTAACAAAATGTTGAAAAAAATCTTTAAGAGGTTTTAAAGTGGCTAGTGATATATTTTACATTTCCCATCAATTCCCATTATTAAAGTGGCTGGAGTCAGTGTGTTGGCAGCAGCCACTCAATGTTAGTGGTGGCTGTTTAACAGTCTGATGGCCTTGAGATAGAAGCTGTTTTTCAGTCTCTCGGTCCCAGCTTTGATGCACCTGTACTGACCTTGCCTTCTGGACGATAGCGGGGTGAACAGGCAGTGGCTCGGGTGGTTGTTGTCCTTGATGATCTTTATGGCCTTCCTGTGACATCGGGTGGTGTATGTGTCCTGGAGGGCAGGTAGTTTGCCCCCGGTGATGCGTTGTGCAGACCTCACTACCCTCTGGAGAGCCTTACGGTTGTGGGCGGAGCAGTTGCCGTACCAGGCGGTGATACAGCCCTACAGGATGCTCTCGATTGTGCATCTGTAGAAGTTTGTGAGTGCTTTTGGTGACAAGCCAAATTTCTTCAGCCTCCTGAGGTTGAAGAGGCGCTGCTGCGCCTTCTTCACGATGCTGTCTGTGTGGGTGGACCAATTCAGTTTGTCTGTGATGTGTACGCCGAGGAACTTAAAACTTACTACCCTCTCCACTACTGTCCCATCAATGTGGATAGGGGGGTGTTCCCTCTGCTGTTTCCTGAAGTCCACAATCATCTCCTTAGTTTTGTTGACGTTGAGTGTGAGGTTATTTTCCTGACACCACACTCCGAGGGCCCTCACCTCCTCCCTGTAGGCCGTCTCGTCGTTGTTGGTAATCAAGCCTACCACTGTTGTGTCGTCCGCAAACTTGATGATTGAGTTGGAGGCGTGCGTGGCCACGCAGTCGTGGGTGAACAGGGAGTACAGGAGAGGGCTCAGAACGCACCCTTTTGGGGCCCCAGTGTTGAGGATCAGCGGGGTGGAGATGTTGTTGCCTACCCTCACCACCTGGGGGCGGCCCTTCAGGAAGTCCAGTACCCAGTTGCACAGGGCGGGGTCGAGACCCAGGGTCTCGAGCTTGATGACGAGCTTGGAGGGCACTATGGTGTTAAATGCCTAGCTGTAGTCGATGAACAGCATTCTCACATAGGTATTCCTCTTGTCCAGATGGGTTAGGGCAGTGTGGTTGAGATTGCATCGTCTGTGGACCTATTTGGGCGGTAAGCAAATTGGAGTGGGTCTAGGGTGTCAGGTAGGGTGGAGGTGATATGGTCCTTGACTAGTCTCTCAAAGCACTTCATGATGACAGAAGTGAGTGCTACGGGGCGGTAGTCGTTTAGCTCACCTTCTGATGTTCCCAGAATCTCTATGTTAACCAAGGGGTTTGCAAATGTAACATCAGTAGGGTAAAGAGAGGAAAAGGGGGGGGAAGAGGTATTTATGACTGTCATACCTACCCCAGGTCAACGTCATGACACCCCTCAGAGACACCAATATTCCTTAGCCCGGCCCACAAGAAAAGGAATGGTCTACCGTATCATAAGCTTTGGCCAAGTCAATAAAAATAGTATCAGAACATTGCTTAGAATCAAGGGCAATAGTGACATCATTGAGGACCTTTAAGGTTGCAGTGACACATCCATAACCTGAGCGGAAACCAGATTGCATACCAAGGAGAATACTATAGACCTCAAGAAAGCCAGTCAGTTGATTGACAAGTTTTTCCAGCACTTTTGATAAACAGGGCAAACTAGGAATTGGCCTATAACAATTAGGATCAGCTTTATCTCACCCTTTTAATAATGAATGCACCGTGGCTGCCTTCTGAGCAATGGGAACCTCCCCAGAGAGGAGAGACAGGATTGGCGACGATAAGTGCTGCAACCTTAAAGAAAGAATCTGACCCATATGTTTTTCGGGGTTCAAGTTTAAAACTTCTTCGGGATTGGTGGGTCCCCTGCGGGACGGTTGAGTTAACGTAGGCTAATACGATTAACATGAGGTTGTAAGTAACAAGAACATTTCCCAGGACAGACATCTGATATTGGCAGAAAGCTTAAATTATTTTTAATTTAACTGCACTGTCCAATTTACAGTAGCTAATACAGTGAAATAATAACATACTATTGTTTGAGGAGAGTGCACAATTTTGAACATGAAAAGATATGAATAAAAAAATAGGCACATTTTGGCAGTCTTGATACAACATTTTGAACAGAAATGCAAGGGTTCATTGGATCAGTCTTAAACTTGCATTTACACTGTTGTCATCTAGTGGCCAAAATATAAATTGCACCTGAGCTGGAATAATACATTATGGCCTTTCTCTTGCATTTCAAAGATGATGGTGCAAAAAAAATGGGGTCTTTGTATTATCTTTTACCAGATCTAATGTGTTATAGTCTCCTACATTCCTTTCACGTTTCCACACACTTCAAAGTATTTCCTTTCAAATGTTACCAAGAATATGCATATCCTTGCTTCAGGGCCTGAGCAACAGGCAGTTTTTCATCTGTATTGTTACTTAGGTTTGTATTATCAAACGGAGTGTGTGTGTGTGTTCTGTTGTACATCTATGTGATGTGATCAATCTGTTTATTCCAGTTTAGAAAAATTATTTAGTGTATTTTAACAGCAACAGTTCCAATCTAGACAGATATGCAAGAGTTTTTAATGGGGAAAATAAACATGAATTTCTATGGGTATTTAATTTCATTGTTATTTGTTCTTGTCTATATTGCATTTGTTTTAGGCATAAGGGAAATTAAATGTGCTGATAATTACGTATAGTTGCATGTTTTCATAAGCTTGGGTCCCAGGTAAACAGAATTTCTAATTTGGTTCCCAAGGCTGAAAAAGTTTAAGAACCCCTACACTAGAAAAACAAGATATTGGAGAGCTCCTTTCCTTTCAATGTGATGAGAGTAACTTAGAAAGGTATTTGTTTGGAAGCTCTTGGGTTACTATGTAAATACTGCCTTTAGTGACATTTTGGTATTTCAAACTGAATGCAAAGTGTCTAGACCAGTACTCTGTAGTCACTGTTCTTGTTTTGAGTCCATTTGATTGGCTAGCAAAGTGATCCTCGCTGTAACTTTGCTCCCCCTCCATTCACCTGTAGATGAGGGCCCGGCACTCCCCACCAAGCAGAACGAGGAGTTCCGTCCGTTCATCAGGAGGTTGCCTGAATTCAAATTCTGGTGAGAGCCCCCAAGGACCACACCATTTCTAGCTTGGCCTTTCACTGAACTGGACTGAGTTACAGGCTTGTGCATCATTTGTGCCCATTATTTCTGACATCCTACCACAGTGTCCTGTCGGAATATTCCACGAATCTTTGAATGAATGATTCAATGTCACAGAAAATACACACAATCTATGGAAAGGGAGAACACGCATATTAACGTAGTACACTGACAATACTGTCCAGCCATGTAATGGCTGTTGTGTTCTATGTCCCACCATTCAATAGCCTGTTTCACAAAGACCTCCTGCACACTGTCCCTTGCAAATCCTCTCCTTCTATTCTGTTCACTCACCAAGTAGCCAGCTCACCCACCAATGTGAAGATGTGAAAGTATATTTCCAATAGGACACTGCACTAGGATTGCTCTATGGACTTTTACCTTTCCAGTGCAAAGCTGTATTGTTCTACATACTTTCCTTACTATCAAGGCCATTTCATTCTCCACCTGAACCTATAACAACAATGCTAATATGTACTGGAGGTGGCACTGACAAGTATGTTGTTGCCCATACTTATTTGGATGGTAGGAAACAGAAATCTCTCGTTCTTAGCTTTGTAGTTTACTTGTGTTTTTTTTTTTAAACTACTATCTACAGGAAAGGAACTTGCTATCATTAACGCTGACTTTTTTTGTAGATGTGCACATGTGTTTTTCTTTTATGTCTTCAGGCATTCGGCAACAAAAGGCATCGTCATCGCCATGATTTGCACGTTCTTTGAAGCCTTCAATGTGCCAGTGTTCTGGCCCATACTTGTAATGTACTTCATCATGCTTTTCTGCATCACCATGAAGAGGCAGATCAAGGTATGGGAAACCCAGTGACGCTGCTGCTTACTCTGCATGATATATAGTTGTATCAGGCAATTCAAAGCTAAATGTATCGCAGTCATTACAATCCTAATTAATTCCTCTGCTCTTGATATGTATCTGTAGTTAATCATGCTAGTCAGTCTTCAAGATGTTTCACTGAGAATTCAGTGAATAAGAACATCATGTGGATGTGGCTCATTTTATTTTTCTTGTCCTACTTTCAGCATATGGTCAAGTACAGATACCTCCCCTTCACACACGGGAAGAGGACTTACAGAGGCAAGGAAGAAACCGGGAAACCTTTTGCTAGTTAAAATCAACCCCCTCATTGAGAATTAAAAGTTATGGAAAAATAGTATATGTGGGTCAAAGGGGTCAGTGATTGTCTGAGGGGAAAAAAGATACAATAAATAGTTTTGATCCAAAATGTTGACAGTATTGGATGGTAGTAGTGCTGAGGATTGCCGTAATCACAAGAGAACACGCTGCCTTTGGTTAATATGGGGAGTCATCTCTCAGCCGCGGGATACCGTTGTCTTTGGTCAGTGGATGAAACGCAGTGCCGCCCTTTGCCTTGTAACCCTCTGGGGTAAGTATGAACTCTGCTGGAGGGGGCGCCACTGGACGGATTGCAGGAGAAATTCCGTTGTGGAATCTTAATGACGCTCCGTTTTTAACTCCTCTGACTCCAAGCGAAATACAACTACTATTGATTAAAGACATGGTACCTACTCGTTTATAACGTGTACTTGTGGGAGGTCCTTAGGTTTCGAAATAACCTGATTAGATGTACTTTTTATTTCATTGATTTAAATTGATGTGGGTCTATGATCAAGTGTACTTTTGCACTGTCTTGAGACTCACATCAGAAATGTTCCTTTATGTAAAGCAGTTCATTTTTAGTGACTGGTTACCCTCAGTTGAACACCAATTCACTACATACAATACCTATCAGAACTATTCAGAACCATAGTCCAACCATCTGTTGATGGCACAAGCAGTGATTTAGGTATAGGAGATTGGCTAGATAACAAGTTGGCGAAGAGTGAAAACACTGCATGGCTAGGACAGAGTTGGTGTACTTTCCAGAGAATATCATCATGGAGAATGATGAAATGTCATGTTTTTTTTACAACATTATGTACAGAGAGGTTTAAGAAAGCCCAGTTCAAGATGTGTGGCTGCTAAAAAGAAGGGGAAAAAGTGTTATTAATTTGTTACTGTTTTTCCCTCCGTAGCCATAGAATCCCTTTTGTGTTTATTCCCTCTGCTTTCCCGTCATGTCAAACATACGATTTGCTTGTACAGTTGAAGAGAACTGTAACTGTCATTCAGCACTCCTGGATACTAAATGACAGATTAATTTACGTCTAGCTATGGGGAAGCAAATCAAGTAGTTCAACTTCAGATTTATGCTTTGCGCCCCCTGTGAATATAATTTTTTGGGTTCAGATTTCTTAAAATGTACATCAGTATCATACTCTTATTCAAATGATTCTTTCCTTACAAAAAAGTTATCCCCTGAAAGACCATATCCTTTGAACAAGCAGTTTAGGCAACTGTTTACAAACTGGCGTTATATTCCACTCAAATCTAGTAGCTTGATACTCACATTCTGTATTTTTCTTTTGACAAATGTGGTCTAATCATTCCAAACAAAAATATTTTCTCTTTCTCTTCTTTTGCAGAGGACACATGAGAAAAGTGAGATTGAGAGCTTTTAATGTATGAAGGGAGTATGCTGGGGATCTTATGAAAAGTATGCGGTAGTATTTTTGGTAACCAGAGACATTTTGGAAAACCTTTTGATCAGCAATAGGGAAGGGAAGAAAAAATAATCCTGTCAAAGTACATAAGTGTTTCCAAGGGTTTATATCTATTTTAAAGATTACATTTGTTTAGAGATTTTTTTTCAACATTTTTTTTTCTTCAAACAACTGTTAAACAAGTGTTCCAAGTCATCGTATGTCATTAAAAAAATAACGAGTAAAATTGATTTCTAGATTTATAAACTTTCTCATGAAAGAGATTGCATGTTCTTGGTTGCTCTTGTGCTGCAATTATAAACAAAAAAAAGATTTTAGTAACTTTTAAGTGTCATTTTTTTCACTCCAAATGCTATTAAAGAGACTGTGTCCCTTCAAATTAGGTGTGGCTGTTTCTGCTTCATGTTTTAGGATCTCACTGACATTTGTCTGTTAACTTTAATCAATTCCTGCTTTTAGAAGTAACCATTAGGGCGGGAGGTAGACCAGTGGAGATGGACAGTTTGATTCCCGGGCCAGGCACTGGAAAAATAGGGGGAATTGATCTGGCAACTGGAGGGCTGATGGGTTCACATCTTAAAGACCTTCCCCTACTGTTGGGCCCTTGAACAAGGCCATTAACCCCACAACCTGCTCTCCATATAGGGGAGCTGCTCGTCTCAACTGTATGTGATGTCTGTGGGGGAACGATCATCAGCAGCGCCTGAGCAGTTGGTGTGGACACAGGCACTCTGCCTTCACATTTAGTATCTGAAGAAAACAATGATGTAGCATCTCCTAGCCCTGCAGGTAATGCACTACCTGAATCATTTTCTTGTCCAGCCTCTGAGTTTAAACTGGATGGAGAATATATACTGGGAGGACTTTGACATTCATCATGCCAGCAGCTCAGTTCTTTACAACAGACCGGAGACTGGATTTCTCTCTGCGTACTGTAGCACAACATACCTTTCCACATTCAGGGAACTCCCAACTCTAGACCTGGAGAGGCACTGGGTGTGCAGGGTTGTTTTTTTTTACAGCCCAACGCCCAATTTAATTAAGCAATGCTTGTACTGAATACCAAGGTGACTATTGTAAACTGTTCTGTTAGTGTTGGTTTGGGAATAAAAGCCTGCATACCCAGTTGGAGTTGGAGACCCCGGAGTTAAATAATAACACATTTAAGTGAAATGTCTTTCATAGTACTGTAAATGTATTATAGCGGGGGCTATTCTACTATGTTCTTACAGCGGCCGGATCTGAAAAACATTATTTACAGGGGTGGCAGACATTTTTTACATGGGATTACTCTTCCTAAAACTGGTATTAAAATTAAATATTGCTGAAAGTTCTTTTTAAGTGCTTTAATATTAGCCTAAATCAGCGCATTAAATTGTTTAAATAATGGTACACATTTGTACTTTCAGTGCATTCGGAATTTCAGTACTCAGACCACTTAACTTTTTTCACATTTTGTTACATTACAGCCTTATTCTAAAAATGTATTATATTCTAAAATTGATAAATAAAAATCTTTATCTACACGCAATACCCTACAGTGAAAACAAGTAGACATTTTTGCACATTTTATTAAGAAAAAAAACAGAAATTCCTTATTTACGTAAGTATTCAGATCCTTTGCTATATCAGATCTTCCATTCCTCTCAAACATTTTAGAAAAGGCTGTTGCGCAGCAACTCACTGCCTTCCTGAAGACAATGTATACGAAATGCTTCAGTCTGATTTTAGACCCCATCATAGCACTGAGACTGCACTTGTGAAGGTGGTAAATGGCTTTTAATGGCATCAGACCGAGGCTCTGCATCTGTCCTCGTGCTCCTAGACCTTAGTGCTGCTTTTGATACCATCGATCACCACATTATTTTGGAGAGATTGGAAACCCAAATTGGTCTAGATGGACAAGTTCTGGCCTGGTTTAGAGCTTATTTGTCGGAAGGATATCAGTTTGTCTCTGTGAATGGTTTGTCCTCTGACAAATCAACTGTAAATTTCAGTGTTCCTCAAGGTTCTGCTTTTGGACCACTATTGTTTTCACTATACAGAGTTCCACTGTGGAGATGGGAGAACCTTCCAGAAGGACAACCGTCTCTGCAGCACTCCACCAATCAGGCCTTTATGGTAACACGGTGCATGCCAGGCCATTCTCTCACCACGGGAGGAACGGGGAGTTTGCTCAGGTCTCCTACCTGACTCCGCCAATCTCCCCGTGTCCCCCCCCAAAAAAAAAAAGAATTCTGGGATTGCCTCTTGTGCACGTTACCTTTATGTCTCTATTTTGGTTTGGTCAGAGCGTGAGTTGGGGTGGGCATTCAATGTTTTTCATTCTATGTTTTGTTCTGTGTGTTGTGTTAGGCCTGGTATGGTTCCCAATCAGAGGCAGCTGTCAATCGTTGTCTCTGATCGAGAACCATACTTAGGTAGCCTGTTCCCACCTGTGTTTGTGGGTAGTTGTTTTCTGTTTTGTGTATTGCACCTTGCAGAACTGTTCGTATTTATTAAACGTATTATGAATACTTACCACGCTGCACCTTGGTCCTCTTCTCCTTCTCCCGACAACATTCGTTACAGTAACATATAATTAAGTCCTTTAGTAGGGCATTATACATGACTTTATCTTACAGGTCTTAGAAGTCTCAGGGTTACAACATGTCCTTATGATTTACAGGGAAAGCAGCCTTTTATGAATGACTCTTTTCTATCTCAACACATCTGATTTAACCTATATGTTTGATAGATTTCAAGATTGTTTATAGGAGAATAAAGGTGAATTCTGGAAGGCAGAATTTAAAGAGGAATCAGATTTTAATGTGCCCATGTTGATTGACAATATTCTTGATGCCATTACGACTATCATTGAAAGTAAGTCTATAGTTTATAGAACTGTTTCTACTGTTTTTGTTGGAATTTATTAAGTAACTGGCTTCAGTTCAAGATTTTAACTTGTTTTTGAGCTTCATCAGGCCAGGTATCGGGGATCCTCTCAAGCGAAAACGCTCAAGGAGAGAATTTTGCCCATTATATTCTACCTCTGTGTCACAGACAATCTATGAAGTTGGCTTACTAGTAAACCTCTTTTTAGGGGGAGAGGGTGATAACTACCAGCTGTCAATATATTATTTTCATCTGTTGGTTTTCTGTTAACTGTAGTTCTTGTACTAGTTACAAAGGGACGATCTGTATCGAAGAAACGTATAGTTAATTGAAGTGATTTGCATAGTTGGGAGCTAACGGAGTCCCCATTGCTGTTCCAAAGGTCTAAGTAGAAATATTTATTATATAGAAAAATCGTTTTTAGTAAGCTCTAGTTGTGCAAGCTCAATTATATAATTTGTTGGCACATCGCTTAAGTGTTTGGAGAGGAAGAATTTGAGGGTCTCCACACCTCCATCATTCGGGAATTTTGGTACATAGCGATGAGACATCAAGGGTGACTAGCCAGTCTCCTTTACTAATAACTGGTATACTTTGTAGTTTCATTCGAAAAATCAGTGGTGTCTTTTAGATAAGATTGCAACTGTTTGACTAATGGATAAATGTGAATGTCCACATAACGAGACACTTGTTCTGTTAGGGAGCCGATACCAGAAACGATAGGTCTTAATGGAGGGTCTGTGGTTGATTTTGTGAACCTTAAACAGACCATAAAGGATCAAAACTGGAGGTTTTGGGACAAAGATATTTAAATTCCTGTTCTGTCAACCAATTTATTTTGTAGTCCTTCATCAAGGACTTTATTCAATTGCATAATTGGAGGTAGGATCAAAAATCTATTTCTTGTAACATGTTTTTTATCCTCCAACAGACTATTCATTTTTCCGATATACATGTTGGTATTAGAAATCGATGATGAGGTAGATTGACCAGAATTAAATTGAATTGCTTCTTATTTTAAATCCACGTACATAGTGTGTAACACTGTATATCAGGCATTAGTCATTTTACCTGTTCTCACCTCAGCTGACCTTAGTTTTAGTGTTTTTATGTTTTCCGGTCCAGGGTGACCTATTAGACAAGCACATTAAGCTGGTCAACGGCGTGCTCACCAGAAATCTGAAAATGTCTGTACATACAGTATAGTCTATTTCTTTACGTTATTTTCGCTTTATATAGTCCATCTCTGTCTTTAATTTTCCCATGCTTCCTTCAGAGTTCCAAAGCTATTCTCTCAATTGTTATCTTTATGTTTTTTTTTTCAGAATGGTCCCATTCAGACATTGGGAAAGCCCCTGTGAAACCAACAGAGAAATGCTAGACCTCCTGATGACTAAGACTCACAGGTATGGTTATTTCATATATAGTTCCAGTCAAAAGTTTGAACACACCTACTCATTCAACGGTTTTTATTTATTTTACTATTTTCTACATTGTAGACTAATAGTGAAGACATCGCAACTATGAAATAACACTTATGGAATCATGTAGTAACCAAATAAGTGTTGAATAAATCAAAATATATTTTATATTTAAGTAGCCACCCTTTGCCTTGAAAGCTTTGCACACTCTTGGCATTATCTCAACCAGCATTTCAATTAACAGGTGTGCCTTGTTAAAAGTTTGTTTGTGGAATTTATTTCCTTCTTGTGACAAGGTAGGGGTGGTATACAGAAAATAGCCCTATTTGGTAAAAGACCAAGTCCATATTATGGCAAGAACAGCTCAAACAAGCAAAGAGAAATGACAGTTCATCATTACTTTAAGACATGAAGGTCAGTAAATTTGGAAAATTTCAAGAACTTTTAAAGTTTCTTCAAGAGCAGTTGCAAAAACCATCAAGCGCTATGATGAAACTGGTTCTCATGAGGACTGCCACAGGAATGGAAAACCCAGAGTTACCTCTGCTGCAGAGGATAAATTCATTAGAGTTACCAACCTCAGCAATTGCAGCCCAAATAAATTGCTTCACAGAGTTAAAGTAACAGACACACCTCAACATCAACTGTTCAGAGGAGACTGTGTGAATCAGGCCTTCGTGGTTGAATATCTGCACACAAAAAAACACTACTAAAGGACACCAATGATAAGAAGAGACTTGCTTGGGCCAAGAAACATGAGCCATGGACATTAGACCAGTGGAAATGTGTCCTATGGTCTGGAGTCCAAATTGGAGAATTTTGGTTCCAACCGCTGTGTCTTTGTGAGACGCGGTGTTGGTGAACGGATGATCTCTGCATTTGTATTTCCCACCACTAAAGCATGGAGGAGGAGGTGTTATGGTGTGGGGGTGATTTGCTGATAACACTGTCTGTGATTTATTTAGAATTCAAGTCACACTTAACCAGCATGGCTGCCGCAGCATTCTGCAGCGATACGCCATCCCATCTGGTTTGCGCTTAGTGGGACTTGTTTTTCAACAGGACAATGACCCAACACACCTCCAGGCTGTATAAGGGCTATTTGACCAAGAAGGGGAGTGATGGAGTGCTGCATCAGATGACCTGTCCTCCACAATCACCCAACCTCAACCCAATTGAAATAGTTTGGGATGGCCCGCAGAGTGAAGGAAAAGCAGCCAACAAGTGCTCAGCGTATGTGGGAATTCCTTCAAGACTGTTGGAAAAGCATTCCAGGTGAATCTAGTTGAGAGAATGCTAAGAGTTTGCAAAGCTGGCAAAGGGTAGCTATTTTGACGAATCTAAAATAAATGTTGATTTGTTGAACACTTTTTTAGTTACTATATGATTCCATGTGTTATTTCATAGTTCTCCTGTCTTCATTAATATTCTACAATGTAGAATATAGGCTCCCATGCGATGCAGTGGTCTAAGGCACTGCATCTCAGTGCCTTCACTACAGTCCCTGGTTCAAGTCCAGGCTGTATCACATCTGGCTGTGATTGGGGGTCCCATGGGTGGTGCACAATTGCCCCAGTGTCGTCCGGGTTTGGCCGGGGTAGACCATCATTGTAAAACATAATTTGTTCTTAACTAACGTGCCTAGTTAAATAAAAGTAAAATAAAATATCAAGATTGTAAACACAATTTAAAGATTTGGGAGTACATTCAAACTATTTCCCTACAATAACTTTTCAGTCAATGTTATTTTGCTTGACTAAATGGAGAGGAACAAGTCTCCCGAAGGTTTGTGCAAATTTGTTGACTAATAGTTTTATATCTGTCTGATTTAAATCAATTAAAAAAACTAAAATGCCGGTCATTTTTTTCTGAAGTAGCGCAAATCTACCACTAGATGGCATGGTGTCCTCATTACTTCATTAATGCATGTAAACATCGATGACAGCCCACATTTTCCAATGCATTTAACAAACCATTTCCAAGTGCTCTGGAGTAAAGACTCTCTCACACTGTCTTTTCAGTCAGTTTTTTAAGACCATCTTCAAAATCCCCATGTCACTGGTGTCGCCTATTATCGTGCATCTGCCATTACATAAAGAACATAAAACAAACATTTTTTGGAAGGTCCTTCCTTTTCCAGTCTGTTACCACTGATAGGTGGTTAGAGCGGTAAGGAAACCTCACTATAACACACACACACACGGAAATGTATTGCCAGACACAGAGGATGATGGTGAACAGTGCGATAAAGTGTGTGTGTGTGTGTGTGTGTGTGTGTGTGTGTGTGTGTGTGTGTGTGTGTGTGTGTGTGTGTGTGTGTGTGTGTGTGTGTGTGTGTGTGTGTGTGTGTGATCACACCACAGAACTTCTATGAAAATATATTTAACAGCTGAAGGCCCATTTGGAAGGACCTGATGTCAACCTTAGATACCAAGCTGGAACAGTTGAATTGTTTATTTTTGTAAGTTATCAATCTTTGTTAACATATCACTGTCAGTATGACAGCTTCTATTTTTCTAGAAGCTGTCATACTATTTCAATGTGTAAGGTGGTTGTTCGTGTTGTACATTTGCCTGACCTCTGTATTGGGCATCATTAAAAAAAAGATCAATAACGTCGTTCTTCAGACTGCTTATCCAGACGCAAAGTACACAGGTTTATCCAACCGCAAATGATAGGTCACCACACGCACAGGGAGAAGATAGCTCGCTTTGCTTCGATGATCACCCTTCATAGCTCGCAATGGATTTTGTCGCCTGCACAACACCTGTCAGTCCAAGCGTCTATCAAAATGACACTGTGCTTGTTGTGTAAGGGACTTCAGGCTGTTTGCTTAGCGAGTACCACTTCCTCCCTGTTCTTCATACTATTCCGCCAATACCTGGCGCGAAACTCTGTCTCGCTCGCACACGTGACTACTCTCCTGAAGCGTCTTACCAGTCCGCGCCTCGAGAAAAGCTATCCGCTGGCGCAAGTGGGGACACTTCAGGCAGAGGTGTAAGTTTCACAGCTCCCCATGTGTTACACTCAACTGCCAAACTGCTTTCTATTTGACTAAAACCTTGTTCCTTAAAATGGCATGTTTACTATTTTACTAACCATTTAAATTAAGGTCATATGTTTAAACGTTTGGGTAACAGTTGGTGGGTAAGTCTTGATTACACGCACTTCTGTGCGTAATGATACGTTTTCTTACCAACTAAAAGGAAATAGTATTTTGTCTCAGTCTAGGCCTACGTTATGGCTACATATATCCTAGTCATACCAACAAAGACAACTAAGGAAAATTGAAATGAAGAGGAATATACCACGGTATCGTAGTTTTTATTGGAGTTAAATATATGTACAATGCGTAATGGTAATACAAATACATCCCTAAAAAGAGACATTTTACGTTTTTAAGAAACATAACACAACGTGCTTACATATCGTTTATCTGCACAGACCCAGAATACTGAAGTCGAAAGCGCAAATGACATACATTTAATAACCCCTTGGGTTTACAAAGGCGTTTTCAGTGGCCCTTTTATCATTTAACCCCCAAAGAGGACTAAATATAGCAAATAAAATCCATGCAGATCTTAAATAATAAGAATGTCTTCAAACTTGTCCATTTACAAGACAGAAGACGTGTGTAATTACTTCAGTATATAATACTTAACTAACATGATTTAACGATGAAGTATAGCTTTTCATCAAGAGAATATGGCAATGCATGCATCTCTATAGCCTAGTATTGATAAATACATATGTACAAGAGACGTCTCCCCGACATGTACATATCATACAATTTACATTGGCGTTATGGCTTCTTGAATCTACCAGGGTCTCCACATGTTAGCATTGACAGTTTGTGGCACTGGCTGGGGCCGGTTGGGAAGCGAGTTCGAGTGGTTCTCGATTCTGGAGCCAACGTTGGCTTTGAGGCTCAGGAGTCTCTGCTGAATCTGGGGGAAAGCCCTGGAGCTCTGGGCGCAACAGTTCTGACAAGCTGGGTCGACGGACGCAGACATGGACTGCTGGATGAAGTCGTTCAACCGCTGGCACGAGTCTTTGTCCAGGTTCGTTTTGGGGATCAGAGCGGTAACGCGCTGCAGGCAGGCTTTGTACCCTTCTTTGTAGCTGTCTGATGTACTTTTTTTCTGAGCAGCGGGAATATCACTGAGGAATCTTACGGTCATCTCAAGGATGTCAGCTTTCTCAAGCTTCGAGTACCGAGAATTCTGCACAAAAAGAGAACGGGGTGATGGTTAGACCACTATCTATCTATACGCATAACTTCGATGATGACATGTTTACAGCTGTGTATTCTAGACAGGTATAAAGCATAGCCTATTTGTTGGTTATTTGGAACTTACATCTTTTCCTGTGAGTGGAAGGATCAGAGTCTTCAGATGGTTGATGCTGTCATTGATACGAGCGCGCCTTCTCTTTTCCAACAAGGGTTTCATTGTCTGAAAAAGGGTAACACACACTTTAGAATCCGTTGCAAAACCATTTATCACGACAATTTAGAAACACAAAGTATTTTCTATTCTATTGTATCTATTTAGACCCTTACCTTTCTCAATTCAAGCGCCTCTTTTCTCCTGGCCACAGTTGGCCTTGGAGCAAAGGATTGGATAAATTCGGAGGTTATATCTGGAATCATTTTCATTCTCGTATGTGGAGGAGGACAATTTTCAAGTGGGAATCTTTGAGATTGGAGAGGATATGTTTCCAACGACCTCGGGCCGCAGTTTATATGGAGGTCTCGAGCGTCGGTTCTGTGCGTCACGGGTACGCCCCCAAGCTACCGTCAAGTAATTTTGACTGAGGACCTTTGCATTTGAAACAACACGAGCACCAAGTGCACAATAATAACCATCTGCCTCCCCTTTTAGTCCAAGCATAACAACTATGGTTTGTGCAAGCTAAATTTGATGATACAAAGCTTGCAAAACGTCTGCGTAAATAAGTGTTGCTTTTTGGACAAAGTGATTTGAACATCAAATGCTATTGTATACAAGCAGTCTTTAACTTAAAATATTTCTCATTATTGTCTGATTATTCTGAATTGCATAGTTTTTTATGTACAGCTTATTATTTACGTTTTTAAATAAGTTAAATGATTCGATACCCATGCGTAATTACGCATAACCAATGTTCCATGGAAAGCATATCGCATTGTAACACCTTTCATGGTTAGTGATTTAGAAACATATCAACCACACATTAGGCCTACATGTTATTTGAATAAATATTAAACGTGTATGCAATTTCGATAAATAGATGCAGGTTATTGTAGATGGATATGGTTCAATTCAATACACGTTTTTCAAATATACCGTTCAGCCTCTCACGTTTTGTTTTGTTTGTTTGATAGCATTAAACATGTTTTCCACAGATGTTGTTTGATATCCATTCTGTATCGTAGTCTAACATTGGTGGAGGGGCTATGGATGGATAGACGATGGAGGGGGCACTGGGCTTTACGCATTATTTACATCTACACCGACAGATACCCAAGCCAAGCTAACTTCAAATAACATCTGCTTGTAAATTTTGATCAACAATTTTCTTAGTGTGTGATGTCTAGGCCTCTTACATTTCTGATGGACGCTGTCTTTACCTGTAGCCTACTTGTGCTGCCTGGGGAGGGGCGTGACTTTGGGGGGGTTGCACGACAGATGATGGGTATGAACTGAAATTCGTTTAAGTTCCTACATGAACAAAGCAAATGTAGAACTGTTTAGCATTCGGCCTATATCCTGAGACACATTTAGTAGACAAACCATTGTTGATTCGAGTCATGATGTATACATTCCATGTGGCATAGCCTACAAACCATTTACCGTTTATTCTATTCAGAAATGCCTTTAGCATGTCTTCCATAGGCTACCAGTTTCTAACAACAATCACTACTCCAGTGTTAACGACCTATCAAACTCGACGGTTCTCATGGGAATCACGCGTGCAGCACGCGCCATGGAGACCAGATGGGCGTATGTTACCGACCCGAACACCCCCCAATCCAACCCACCTCTCCCATGTCCCCCTCCTCCCCACTACCATCCCCCTACCACCAGCCCGTGTCACCCTACTATAAGGGAAGAAGCCCCCACCCTACTTGTTCTAAACTATTTCTGCATTAAGTTTTATGAAGCATGTTTCGCTAACAATTTCGGCGTCGGTAGCCTACAAATCTGCATGCGATTGGGTGATGGTCTCCATGGTATCCATGATTAAAAACTAGGATGCCAAAATAGATTTCCCCCCACACCCCCCTTTCTATAGATGCTCTCCACATATTGCCATAGTCCGGTTGGCTTGACTTTTACATACTTTATCGCGTCCAAGCTATATTTTTGCAAGTGTGTTTTTCAATGTTTGTGCGTAAAAGCCTGTTTAAGTGTAACGAATTGATGATGGTCGATGCCCTAGTTCAGAGACCGGTTGCATCGATGTAGTTTAAGAGACACATAATCAAACAAATAGCATTACCTTTCATTATAAGCCTTGTATATTTTCAAGTAACTTACAGATTGTTCGAAAATGGATATTTGCTATCACAAATCATGTTTAATTACTATGTGTACTTAACCTGTGATGTCTGCATGTTTCAAAACATTTTCAATAAGATAGATAATCAAAATACTTCCAAGATAATCATCGTTCTAATTCTGTGGGGACAGGACCTTCGAACGATGCAGTTAAGCGGACGCTTGGCTTGGAACAAAACGAAGCCCTGAAATTGATACGCGCATTTGCTGCATGCGCCCCTATCACCCCCGCGGGGCCTTCAATTAACATTTCGGCTGTATGAATCCAGAACTTTTCCATATAGAGCTTACGGTTAGGGCCCCCTTTGTCTTCCCAGCAAATTCGGCGTGGGTAACCCATCTGTGCAAGCTGAATGGACAGTAACCTATTGTCTAAGAATGTTCTGATACGTGAGAATGAAAAAAATGCAGCTTTTGGGATGGGGGAGGATGTCAGCCGCACCACGACTGTCCATGACGAAGAGCTGCGTAGCTTGAGTTGGGCTCTACACTTCTTTTGTCATAGCATAACCAGCGTCTCTTTAGCCAGACAAATGGGATTGGGGGAAAAAACAACCTCTCAGGTCATGTCTGGTTTACTTGTGTGAGATCCAATGTAGCATATACCCAATAGTAGATCTATTGTATCTCAACCAAACCAATTAGATGGTAAAGTAGTATTGTCATTTGGTTGAATACAATAGTTGCGTGTGTGTGTATATATAACTCACATAAAGGTTATTGTACATCAAATGAGTTTGGAAGCTCTTTTGCACAATGTGCACCTTATAACATTTGTTGGGATCCATCCAAAACATTTCATGTCATAAAATACAGTAAGATATAAAACCTCGGTAAAGTAGATCTAAACCGTTTTTGTCGAGCTTCTCAGACCACAGTGATATGAGCTGGTGACAGGTGCAGAATCTGACGTTTTAGGGATGGAACACAGCTGGGAAAAGGGGCCAGAACTCACTTCATATAGTTGCAGCAGATACATTGTGATTAAGTGTATTAAGTGTGATTAAGTGTATGTGAAAACAGATGAATGTTCTACATGTATTTTGATGGGTTTATTTATCCAGGGGTTACCAGCTAGACTTTGATGCGAACACTTAAGAACTCCCAGTATTTTTATGGAAGTGGAAGAGGTTTAAATTGTAATTGAAGATGGAAGTTGAAGCAGTTAAGATAAGTGAGTGGTTGAGGGATGGATGGTTGAGGAATGGGAAAAAAAAAGTACATTTCTTGAAGTATATGTGGTGTGTTTGCTAGCTTGTTTTAAAGTATTTATGGTTGTGAAATAAATGATAATAGTAGTAGTAATGACTGCAGTAGTAATGGTAGTGACTGGTTATAGTAGAAACATTAGGTAGATGGAAAGATATTGATTGTTTTGATAGGATAGGATGGAATTGCCTAAACATCTGGAAGTTGGTTTGGTGTCTCTAGCATAAACGGATCAAGAGTTACTGTTGGTTAGTTATTTTAAGCCAAAATAGTCATGGTTGATAAAGGTTTTTGATGAATTTGAAGTTAGGATCGCCTGAACGTTGGTTTCGTGTTCAATAGTTACACTCTGTGAGTTATTTTATGCAAATGTGTTTACGTTTATATAACTCTAGTTCATAAAGGTTTTAAAGAATTTGAAGTTAGGATACCCTATTTGTTTTTTTATAGCTTAATTGGCCAAGGAGCAGGACCATTTTGAATAGCTACCTCTGTATTCCCATGGTACTCATTCAAACCCATGTTCATGTACAGTATGCACATTTGTAAATGGTTCTAGTTGTAAAAGTATAAATATTATTTAAAAAATGTAAGCAATCTAATTCGGGTCAGTCTGAACATCTCAAAGTTGCTTTTGTATTGATAGCTTCAACGGTGTAAGAGCAGTGGCACATCCAAATACTTCCTGTTCGATTCTATGGAGCGTTTATGAACATTTAACATGGTTATAGACTTCAGTTCGAAAAGTGTAAATGATATAACAATTCTGAAAGCAATGAATTTAAGTTGGGTCAGTCTGAACATCTCAACGTTGGTTAAATGGTGTAAGAGGAGATGCATGCCAACATTTTCACCATGGAAGTTTATGGCCCTTTTATTGCCATAGACATGCATTGGGAGCTCATTTAAATCAGTGGTGTAAAGTACTGTGTAAGTTGTTTGGGGGTATCTATACTTTACTATTTCTATTTTTGACTTTACTTCACTACATTCCTAAAGGAAATTATGTACTTCTTACTCCATACATTTTCACTGACTCCCAAAGGTACTGGTTACATTTTGAATGCTTAGCAGGACCGAAATGGTCCAATTCGCACACTTATCAAGAGAACATCCCTGGTCATCCCTACTGCCTCTGATCAGGCGGACTCACTAAATAAACACAAATGCTTTGTTTGTAAATGACGTCTGAGTGCTGAGTGCTGGCTATCCGTCAATTAAAAAACAATAATATTGTGCCGTCTGGTTTGCTTAATATAAGGCATTTTTAATTATTCATACTTTTACTTTTAATACTTAAGTATATTTTAGCAACTACATTTACTTTGATACTTAAGTATATTTTAGCAACTACATTTACTTTGATACAAATTTCTTGTTAACAAACTATAGTTTTGGCAAGTCGGTTAAGACATCTTCTTTGTGCATGACACAAGTAATTTATCCAACAATTGTTTACAGACAGATTATTTCACTTATAATTCACTGTATCACAATTCCAGTGGGTCAGACATTTACATAACATAGTTGACTGTGCCTTTAAACAGCTGTGAAAATTCCAGAAAATTATGTCATGGCTTTAGAAGCTTCTGATCGGCTAATTGACATCATTTGAGTCAATTGGAGGTGTGCCTGTGGATGTATTTCAAGGCCTACCTTCAAACTCAGTGCCTCTTTGCTTGACACCATGGGAAAATCAAAAGAAATCAGCCAAGACCTCAGAGAAAGAATTATAGACCTCCACAAGTCTGGTTCATCCTTGAGAGCAATTTCCAAACGCCTGAAGGTACCACATTCATCTGTACAAACAATAGTATGCAAGTATAAACACCATGGGACCACACAGCCGTCATACCCCTCAGGAAGTCTCCAAGAGATGAATGTACTTTGGTGCGAAAAGTGCAAATCAATCCCAGAACAAACAGCAAAGGACCTCATGAAGATGCTGGAGGAAACAGGTACAAACGTATCTATATCCACAGCAAAACGAGTCCTATATTGACATAACCTGAAAGGACGCTCAGCAAGGAAGAAGCCACTGCTACAAAACCACCATAAAAAAAGTCAGATTGTACTTTTTGGAGAAATGTCCTCTGGTCTGATGACACAAAAATAGAACTGTTTATCCATAATGACCATCGTTATGTTGGAAAAAGGGGGAGTCTTGCAAGCCAAAGAACACCATCCCAACCATGAAGCACGGGGGTGGCAGCATCATGTTGTGGGGGTGCTTTGCTGCAGGAGGGACTGGTGCACTTCACTGAATAGATGGCATCACGAGGGAGGAAAATTATGTGGATATATTGAAGCAACATCTCAAGACATCAGTCAGGAAGTTAAAGCTTGGTCGCAAATGGGTCTTCCAAATGGACAATGACCCCAAGCATACTTCCAAAGTTGTGGCAAAAGACTTAAGGACAACAAAGTCAAGGTATTTGAGTGGCCATCACAAAGCCCTGACCTCCTTCCTATAGAACATTTGTGGGCAGAACTGAAAAAGCGTGTGCAAGCAAGGAGGCCTACATACCTGACACAGTTACACCAGCTCTGTCAGGAGGAATGAGCCAGAATTCACCCAACTTATTGTGGGAAGCTTGTGGAAGGCTACCCGAAACGTTTGACCCAAGTTAAACAATTTCAAGGCAATGCTACCAAAGACTAATTGAGTGTATGTAAACTTCTGACCCACTGGGAATGTGATGAATGAAATAAAAGCTTAAATAAATCATTCTCTCTATTATTATTCTGACATTTCATATTCTTAAAATAAAGTGGTGATCCTAACTGACCTAAGACAGGGAAGGTGGTTTACTAGGAGTTAAATGTTTTGACTGGGCTGAGGAACTTGTGGTAAAAACTGCCCTTGTTTGGGTGTAGTTTAAATGTATTTTACTAGGATTAAATGTCAGGAATTGTGAAAAACTGAGTTTAAATGTATTTCTTTAAGGTGTATGTAAACTTCTGACTTCAACTGTAGATAGTGTGGTCTACTGCTTATCATGAGATACTCTACCTCAGGCGAGCAAAACCATGAGACTTCCTTAGATATCGTGCACCAGCTATTGTTTACAAATCTGCAAATGCCCCCGCCCGTGTCTTACCAGAGGCTGATGTTCTATCCTGCCTATAGCTTGTATAACCCGCCAGCTGTATGTTATTAATGTCGTCGTTCAGCTGTGACTCGGTGAAGCATAAGATATTACAGTTTAAAATCGGGTATCTGTAGTATATCCCTCTTGTTGAAGAAGAACTCCTCGTCCAATTTGAGGTGAGTAATCCCAATGTCTAGAAGCTCTTTTCGGTCACGAGAGATGGTAGCAGCAACATTATGTACAAAACAAGTTACGAACAACACGAAAAAACAAACCAAATAGCATGGTTGGTTAAGAGCCAGGAAAGACGGCAGCTCTACCCTCCGGCGCCATCGTGTTTGGTGCCTTTTTCCCTTCATTTCCTGTATAAAGTGTAGCCAGGGACAGAACACCAGCTCGCTCTTGCTGCCACCTCTTTTTCCAGTTTGCGTAACTACGTTTACCTGTGATATGCCTATCAACTTTTGCACCAGCAGTAGCCTATGTTCCATCTACTTTGCGGATTTCTGAACTATGGATTCACTGGCAACAGAGCAGATCGAGGCCTGCATCCAGCAATGTCAAGTGACCTGTTTTTGAAGCTTTTCAGTACTGCACTACAGGTAGATAGAGCGAGAGGGTAAACTCTACTGAACTAGTTTTAACGTATGGAATCACTTGGGAGTTTCTAGATTTGCGATAAACTTCCCCTTTAATATTTCACATTTCAGATTCTCAGATTCCCTTTACAGCTACCCTTGACCAAAAGGAATATGTTGTCTACTTCCCCAGAGTCAAATGAACCGTGGATACCACAAGCGTTAACGTAATGGCTGGAAGTCTATGGTATCTGCTACCTCTAACTCCCTACTGGACACAAATAGTGAAGAGTTCATTCCAAGCCACCGGATGTATTAGGGGTGCTATCTGTTGTGAAGCCAATATGTTTTGTTGTAATTTTACTCAAATCATATTTTATTTGTCACATACACATGTTTAGCAGATGTTATTGCGGGTGTAGCAAAATGCTTGTATTCCTAGCTCTAACAGTGCAGTAATATCTAACAATTTCACAACAATACACACAAATCTAAAGTAAAGGAATGGAATTAAGAATATATAAATATTTGAGCAAGCAATGACATAGCAGCATAGACTAAGATATAGTAGAATAGTATAGAATACTGTATATACATATGAGGTGAGTGTGCAAAATATGTAAATATTATTAAAGTGACTAGTGTTCCATTATTAAAGTGGCCAGTGGGTCCAAGTCTATGTATATAGGGCAGCTGACTCTAAAGTGCTAAGCAGCAGCCTCTAATGTGCTGTATATCATGTGCCAGACTATATGTATATATATATATGATATATTATATATATATGTTGTTTAGAACTATCATCTAGATCTCAGACTCCTGCCACTCCTTGCACCTATTGCTCCTTGACTGAATTTGGTTACATTTGGTGACATTTTTCTTGCCCCATCCCTCAGCTCAGGATAGACAACTGGCAGGCTCAGGCTGTTGTGCCTTTAACTTGAATAACAAATACACATTTTGTTAATACAATTTTTGGAATCTATACTGACCCCTAAAGAGACATTGAAATACAAAGAAGCGCAATCTGGTCTCATAAACGGATGAGTCCAAAGACCGAACAATCCATCCATTGGCTTCACATCAACCAGAAGGCAAAAGCATCTCCTAAATGTAGCATGTCTTTATACAGAAACATTTTCTGGAAAATGTCATGTTGATGGTGCATATAAATATTGTTTTTTTTAGATTACAATCCATCATGGTGCTATTATGGGACTCAGGGTAGCCTAGTGGCTACAGTGTTGGACTAGTAACCAGAAGGTTGCAAGTTCAAACCCCCGAGCTGACAAGGTACAAATATGTCCTTCTGCCCCTGAACAGGCAGTTAACCCACTGTTCCTAGGCCGTCATTGAAAATAAGAATTTGTTCTTAACCGACTTGCCTGTTTAAAAAAAGATACTGGTGAATTTTGAAGCACTTTATCTTAGCATTACACTACTCCATATGGGCTCACCAAAATGTTTTCTTTAATTCGTTTTGTTTGAAATGCCTCTATGGGCTACCTCCATATACTTTACCCCCAAACCAAACAAGCAAATGGCCTCTTTCCGAGCAAATTCACGATCAGAAGTTATGAGCAGCGCACCACCCCACAATGGGACGAATGGGGGATCAACTGCTTGTGCAAACAACCAAACAGTTGTAGCATTATTCCTATAGCACCATTTGAGCAAATAAACACATTCATTTCATATCATTTTAAAATGAACACATGTTCAATCCAATGTTTCATGTTGTTGGAATAATGTTACCAATACCGAGAAAATACAACAAAACAGTTTCTTTTTTTTATAATGAGCTTTTATTGAAAGTATATGATCAATGACAAAATCGTTTGTGTCATAAGACACATAAACTGAATTGTGTTTTCATGAAATAAATAATACATTACTATAACACACAGTGTTTACAGCCTACTCCTTTGCACAGACCAAAAGTACTTAAGTCAATAGCGCAAACCTCAAACAAAATAACCCTTGGGGTTTTACAATTGTTTTGTCTACAACCCAAATCTTGGAAATCCCAAAGAGGATTGCATTTAGCCTAACAAAGATCATAGAATTTGTCTGCTCATAAAGTCTGTGCTCATCTGATTTTTCTGTGAATAAATAAATGCATTACTAGTCAAACGTGAAATAACTCCCTCATCTCTTCCAGTTAATATCTACATCTAACAGCGTTTATATATATATATATCACAAAACAATGTTCGCTAAGGGATCGTCTGTCTAATCTACCAGGGTCTCCACATGTTAGCATTGACAGTTTGTGGCACTGGCTGGGGCCGGTTGGGAAGCGAGTTCGAGTGGTTCTCGATTCTGGAGCCAACGTTGTCTTTGAGGCTCAGGAGTCTCTGCTGAATCTGGGGGAAAGCCCTGGAGCTCTGGGCGCAACAGTTCTGACAAGCTGGGTCGACGGACGCAGACATGGCCTGCTGGATGAAGTCGTTCACCCGCTGACACGAGTCTTTGTCCAGGTTCGTTTTGGGGATCAGAGCGGTGACGCGCTGCAGGCAGGCTTTGTAACCTTCTTTGTAGCTGTCTGATGAACCTGGGGGGGAAATAGGCGAAAGTTTAGTTTAATGACCCAATGACAAATGTACAACTTATTCATACAATACAGTACACATATACAACATGATAGAATTAGCTTTCTGAAATAATACTGACCTTTGACTGGAGATGAAGGGAGATCTCGGAGGAATCGGACGGTCATCTCCAGAATATTGGCTTTCTCAAGCTTCGAGTATGGAGCGTTGTCTTTGCCGACCAGAGGGAGGATTAGAGTCTTCAATTGACCGAGGCTGTCGTTGATGCGTGCGCGCCTTTTCTTTTCCAACAAAGGCTTTAGTGTCTGGAAGAAGCGATAAAAAGCCATTAGTAACTCGAAAAGGGTATATAGCATTGATGATAAACACATTTGACTCTTAGTTTCTCTTACCTTTCTCAGATCGTTCGCTTCTTTCCTCTGGGCCACCGTGGACCTTGAGGGGACAAGCTGGGTAGTCTCAGGAGTGATTCTTGGAGGCATGTCTTTAGCTAGAAGTTGTGCTTTTAGGAGAGAGGCGATGTGCTCTTTGCGAGGCGGTGAGCTGCTGTGTGCTGAGCGGAGGGAGAGCGCTGTATTTATGCGAGTTTCGCGCGTCGAGGGGGGGGACCTCCATCCATTGTCTTGGAGTCTTGACGCAGGGGACTATGCCTTTGGGACAGCAACACATGCACTCGACTTGACCATCTGGCCTGTGGGGATATAGGCTTGACATTTGGCTTCCACAACTGGCATGTCTCACTGGTGGTATTGCATGTTGTGGTAGCTATAACTTTAAAGATATTTAAAGTTTCATTCATCCATGTGCACCATCTCTATCCGTGCATAAAACCTAAATGCTTATATAAGACGTGGGATCCTAAACTATCCTGAAATTACATTTTAAAGCTAAAACTGTAAAGTATGATAACATCATGTTTAATAAACAGCATTAAGGTTTATTCGGTTGTATTTATTAGATAGCCTACATCTTGTTTATTGACACATTGTAAATAGCTTTATTTTCACAGTGGGCTACTGGAACATAATGAACTTGGGGGGAAGTCTTACAACCAAACAAGTTGTATTAATAGTTCTTATAATCATGCTTCTATTCAAATGTAGATTATGGTCTAGGTTTGTTTTCTTCAGTCTTGATTCAGAGTTAGGACTCAGGCAAATGTAGCCAGACAAACGTTATAAAATAGTAAGCGATTCCAAAATGTTGACAAAACCGATCCCCAAGCCACGCTATGTATGGATTAACATTTGCTCGTCCTAATCAACATGTTTTCAATGCAGTCTATCTGAACAAGGACATTCACCTGTGGCGTGGCCAAGACCCTTATTAAATGGGGGGGGGCAGCAATGCAGTGGAACCATAGATGTTTATAAAATAATGAAATGTAGATTGTATTAATTATTTATGTCAAATAGCCTACATTCTGATGATATTTCAATGCATGACAGGAGATTTATTTCCAAATAAACACCATTGTGTTAGCCTACTCAGATGGACTTTTCATGTATCACTATATGAACCAAAATGCAGAAGTTGTATTTATACATTTTGTATTTCATATAAGTCTTTGTCAATAGAGTGCTCTCATTTGCTCTGTGCAGTTATGAGCCGCTGTTAAACTCACGCGCTCGGCACGCGCCATGGATGCGCAACAGATGGGGAGTCTGTTGCACGCCCATCCCCCACGTCTCTGCCATTGCGCTGCACTTGTTCCGTGTCCCGTTGCTTACCCATGTTCTTGATTTGTGCTCCCGTCACCTGTCTGCGTGTTTTTTCAAACATATTTGGCGTCAGTAGCCTATATTCCATTTGCATGCTGGTGAGTGGGGGTAGGGACAGTGGTTTACAATATCATCTCTAACAGTTTTGCACCAGAATTGGAAGTTCAAAACGTCAAATTTCAAGTGTTTAAGGTTAAGTTTAGGCATTAACTCCCTATTTTTAAGGTTAGGGTTAAGTGCAGGCATTCATTCCAAATTATTAAGGTTAGGCATTAACTCTGACAGTCAATATGTGACGTTATACACCTGGTTTTGGATTGTTAAATGCTGGTGGCACTGCATTGGCTTGTCAAATCTTCTGAACAGGCTTGTGAAGGCTTCTTAACAGTCAATTGCAGCCTATATGCTACAATGTACTGTGCCAAAGTATAGAAAAGTATATGTCCTATACTTTGTCCATTACTTCTAGATTAGATTAAGCTACACAATTTATTAGGCTAAATGAAAATACAAAGACTCTCCAAACCATTTATGCATTGGTTATTCAATATTGCTTATCGAGGTGACCTTGTACCATCCACGTGCTTTGTAAATATATTTTGCATCCTGAGCTACATTTATAGTGTAAGGGAAATGGAAGTTATCATATAGGCTTACACTGTTGCAAGCTGCCCTTGCTTGTAAGTCTCTTTGTGAGACAGCGAGGGCACTAGACGGTACACTGTATGGCCAGCTGGAACACTGTCCTTCTCTCAGCAGACATCAAAGCTGCAGACTAAAGTTAAATCTAGACCTTGTTTCTTCTATCGTATTCGCTCCTCTTTCACCCCAGCTGCCAAATTAACCCTGATTCAGATGACCATATATATATATACACAGTGGGGCAAAAAAGTATTTAGTCAGTCACCAATTGTGCAAGTTCTCCCACTTAAAAAGGTAAGAGAGGCCTGTAAATTATTTTCATCATATGTACACTTCAACTATGACATACAAAATGAGAAGGAAAAATCCAGAAAATCACATTGTAGGATTTTTAATGAATTTATTTGCAAATTATGGTGGAAAATAAGTATTTGGTCACCTACAAAAAAGCAAGATTTCTGGCTCTCACAGACCTGTAACTTCTTCAAGAGGCTCCTCTGTTCTCCACTCGTTACCTGTATTAATGGCACCTGTTTGAACTTGTTATCAGTATAAAAGACATCTGTCCACAACCTCAAACAGTCACACTCCAAACTCCACTATGGCCAAGACCAAAGAGCTGTCAAAGGACACCAGAAACAAAATTGTAGACCTGCACCAGGTTGGGAAGACTGAATCTGCAATAGGGAAACAGCTTGGTTTGAAGAAATCAACTGTGGGAGCAATTATTAGGAAATGGAAGACATACAAGACCACTGATAATCTCATTTGATCTGGGGCTCCACGCAAGATCTCACCCCGTGGGGTCAGAATGATCACAAAAACGGTGAGCAAAAATCCCAGAACCACATGGGGGGACCTAGTGAATGACCTGCAGAAAGCTGGGACCAAAGTAACAATGGGAATGGGCCAAAATACCAGCAACAGTGTGTGAAAACCTTGTGAAGACTTACAGAAAACGTTTGACCTCATTTGTCATTGCCAACAAAGGGTATATAACAAAGTATTGAAATGAATTGAGTATTGAAGTATTGAAATAAACTTTTGTTATTGACCAAATACTTATTTTCCACCATAATTTGCAAATAAATTAATAAAAATTCCTACAATGTGATTTTCTGGATATTTTTTCCTCTCATTTTGTCTGTCATAGTTGAAGTGTACCTAAGATGAAAATTACAGGCCTCTCATCTTTTTAAGTGGGAGAACTTGCAGAATTGGTGGCTGACTAAATACTTTTTTGCCCCACTGTACACACACACACACACACACACACACACACACACACACACACACACACACACACACACACACACTACCCGTCAAAAGTTTTAGAACACCTACTCATTCAAGGGTTTTTCTTTACTTTTAAAATTTTGACATTGTAGAATAATAGTGAGTACATCAAAACTATGAAATAACACATATGGAATCATGTAGTAATCAAAAAAGTGTTAAACAAATCAAAAATATATTTGAGATTCTTCAAATAGCTACCCTTTGCCTTGATGACAGCTTTGCGCACTCTTGGCATTCTCTCAACCAGCTTCACCTGGAATGCTTTTCCAACAGTCTTGAAGGAGTTCCCACATATGCTGAGCATTTGTTAGCTGCTTTTCCTTCACTCTATGGTCCAACTCATTCCAAACCATCTCAATTTGGTTGAGGTCGGGGGATTGTGGATGTATGTCATCTGATGCAACACTCCATCACTCTCCTTCTTGGTAAAATAGCCCTTACACAGCCTGGAGGTGTGTTGGGTCATTGTCCTTTTGAAAAACAATTGATAGTCCCATTAAGCCAAAACTAGATGGGATGGCGTATCACTGCAGAATGCTGTGGTAGCCATACTGGTTAAATGTGCCTTGAATTAAAAATAAATCACAGAAAGTGTCACCAGCAAAGCACCCCCACACCATTACACCACCTCCTCCATGCTTTACGGTGGGAAATACACATGCAGAGATAATCCGTTCACCCACACCGCATATCACAAACACTTGGCAGTTGGAACCAAAAATCTCCAATTTGGACTCCAGACCAAAGGACAAATGTCCACTGGTCTAATGTCCATTGCACGTGTTTCTTGGCCCAAGCAAGTCTCTTCTTCCTATTGGTGTCCTTTAGTAGTGTTTTTTCCCCAGCTATTTGACCATGACGGCCTGATTCACACAGTCTTCTCTGTTCTCAACTCTGTGTCTGTTATTTGAACTCTGTGAAGCATTTATTTGGGCTGAAGTTTGAGGCTGGTAACTCTAATGAACTGATCCTCTGCAGCAGAGGTAACTCTGGGTCTTCCATTCCTATGGCAGCATAGCGCTTGATGGTATTTGCGACTGCACTTGAAGAAACGTTCAAAATTCTTGAAATATTCCGTATTGACCGAACTTGATGTCTTAAAGTAACGATGAACTGTCATTTATCTCTGCTTGTTTGAGCTGTTCTTGCCATTATATGTATACCCCCTATACCTTGTCACAACACAAATGACTCAAATGCATTAAGAAGGAAAGAAATTCCAAAAATGAACTTTAAACAAGGCACACCTGCTAATTGAAATGCATTCCAAGTGACTACCTCATGAAGCTGGTTAAGAGAATGCCAAGACTGTGCAAAGCTGTCATCAAGGTAAAGGGTGGCTATTTGAAGAATATCAAATATAAAATATTTTGATTTGTTTAACATTTTTCTGGTTACTACATGATTCCATATGTGCTATTTCACAGTTTTGATGTCTTCAATGTAGAAAATAGTACAAATAAAGAAAAGGCTTGAATGAGTGGGTGTTCTTAAACTTTTGACGGGTAGTGTACATACAGTTTATTTATTTTTTAATCCAAGCCCCCGTAGGCTATCATGGTAAATAAGAATGTGATCTTAACTAGCTTGCCTAGTTAAATAAAGGTTAAATTAAAAAATAGCCAGAAATGGATAGGCCTACGCATTTTATTTGCACTCGCCCTTTTACCCAAATTAACTGCCGTTGAAGTCCAGTTTGGGAACAGGGCTTTCGATATCAAACACAAAATCATGGGTGGCTTTCTGTTAGGGCCCTCTTTGTCCATAATTTGGCGTGGGTTCCCCATCTGTGCAAGCTGAATGGACAGTGATCCTTTGTTGGGGAATACCTCAAAATGTGGAGGAAATTATCATGTTTTTGTTTGGCCACTGTATCGGAGATGCTGTGCATCATGGATGCGCTGTATGAGGGGTGACACAGCAGTTATAGAACAGACACGTGTTCCTTTTAGCTGGGATAATGTCCGTGTGCATCAGGATATAGGCTACATGAGACATCCATGTTTGTCAACGCGATGTAGGCTAGTGCATCTATTTCAGTATGGCAGTACTCTCAGTGCAATAAACCAAACCTTTTCCAGTTAAGAGCATCAAACGACTATTTTGCACATTACATTACATTTACATTTACATTTAAGTCATTTAGCAGACGCTCTTATCCAGAGCGACTTACAAATTGGTGCATTCACCTTATGACATCCAGTGGAACAGCCACTTTACAATAGTGCATCTAAATCTTTGAAGGGGGGTGAGAAGGATTACTTTATCCTATCCTAGGTATTCCTTAAAGAGGTGGGGTTTCAGGTGTCTCCGGAAGGTGGTGATTGACTCCGCTGTCCTGGCGTCGTGAGGGAGTTTGTTCCACCATTGGGGGCCAGAGCAGCGAACACTTTTGACTGGGCTGAGCGGGAACTGTACTTCCTCAGTGGTAGGGAGGCGAGCAGGCCAGAGGTGGATGAACGCAGTGCCCTTGTTTGGGTGTAGGGCCTGATCAGAGCCTGAAGGTACTGAGGTGCCGTTCCCCTCACAGCTCCGTAGGCAAGCACCATGGTCTTGTAGCGGATGCGAGCTTCAACTGGAAGCCAGTGGAGAGAGCGGAGGAGCGGGGTGACGTGAGAGAACTTGGGAAGGTTGAACACCTGACGGGCTGCGGCGTTCTGGATGAGTTGTAGGGGTTTAATGGCACAGGCAGGGAGCCCAGCCAACAGCGAGTTGCAGTAATCCAGACGGGAGATGACAAGTGCCTGGATTAGGACCTGCGCCGCTTCCTGTGTGAGGCAGGGTCGTACTCTGCGGATGTTGTAGAGCATGTAAATGAACCTACAGGAACGGGCCACCGCCTTGATGTTAGTTGAGAACGACAGGGTGTTGTCGAGGATCACGCCAAGGTTCTTAGCGCTCTGGGAGGAGGACACAATGGAGTTGTCAACCGTGATGGCGAGATCATGGAACGGGCAGTCCTTCCCGGGAGGAAGAGCATCTCCGTCTTGCCGAGGTTCAGCTTGAGGTGGTGATCCGTCATCCACACTGATATGTCTGCCAGACATGCAGAGATGCGATTCGCCACCTGGTCATCAGAAGGGGGAAAGGAGAAGATTAATTGTGTGTCGTCTGCATAGCAATGATAGGAGAGACCATGTGAGGTTATGACAGAGCCAAGTGACTTGGTGTATAGCGAGAATAGGAGAGGGCCTAGAACAGAGCCCTGGGGGACACCAGAGGTGAGAGCGCGTGGTGAGGAGACAGATTCTCGCCACGCCACCTGGTAGGAGCGACCTGTCAGGTAGGACGCAATCCAAGCGTGGGCCGCGCAGGAGATGCCCAACTCGGAGAGGGTGGAGAGGAGGATCTGATGGTTCACAGTATCGAAGGCAGCCGATAGGTCTAGAAGGATGAGAGCAGAGGAGAGAGAGTTAGCTTTAGCAGTGCGGAGCGCCTCTGTGATACAGAGAAGAGCAGTCTCAGTTGAATGACTAGTCTTGAAACCTGACTGATTTGGATCAAGAAGGTCATTCTGAGAGAGATAGCGGGAGAGCTGGCCAAGGACGGCACGTTCAAGAGTTTTGGAGAGAAAAGAAAGAAGGGAGTCTGTAGTTGTTGACATCGGAGGGATCGAGTGTAGGTTTTTTCAGAAGGGGTGCAACTCTCGCTCTCTTGAAGACGGAAGGGACGTAGCCAGCGGTCAGGGATGAGTTGATGAGCGAGGTGAGGTAAGGGAGAAGGTCTCCGGAAATGGTCTGGAGAAGAGAGGAGGGGATAGGGTCAAGCGGGCAGGTTGTTGGGCGGCCGGCCGTCACAAGACGAGAGATTTCATCTGGAGAGAGAGGGAGAAAGAGGTCAGAGCACAGGGTAGGGCAGTGTGAGCAGAACCAGCGGTGTCGTTTGACTTAGCAAACGAGGATCGGATGTCGTCGACCTTCTTTTCAAAATGGTTGACGAAGTCATCTGCAGAGAGGTTAGGAGGGGGAGGGGGATTCAGGAGGAAGGAGAAGGTGGCAAAGAGCTTCCTAGGGTTAGAGGCAGATGCTTGGAATTTAGAGTGGTAGAAAGTGGCTTTAGCAGCAGAGACAGAGGAGGAAAATGTAGAGAGGAGGGAGTGAAAGGATGCCAGGTCCGCAGGGAGGCGAGTTTTCCTCCATTTCCGCTCGGCTGCCCGGAGCCCTGTTCTGTGAGCTCGCAATGAGTCGTCGAGCCACGGAGCGGGAAGGGAGGACCGAGCCGGCCTGGAGGATAGGGGACATAGAGAGTCAAAAGATGCAGAAAGGGAGGAGAGGAGGGTTGAGGAGGCAGAATCAGGAGATAGGTTGGAGAAGGTTTGAGCAGAGGGAAGAGATGATAGGATGGAAGAGGAGAGAGTAGCGGGGGAGAGAGAGCGAAGGTTGGGACGGCGCGATACCATCCGAGTAGGGGCAGTGTGGGAAGTGTTGGATGAGAGCGAGAGGGAAAAGGATACAAGGTAGTGGTCGGAGACTTGGAGGGGAGTTGCAATGAGGTTAGTGGAAGAACAGCATCTAGTAAAGATGAGGTCGAGCGTATTGCCTGCCTTGTGAGTAGGGGGGAAGGTGAGAGCGTGAGGTCAAAAGAGGAGAGGAGTGGAAAGAAGGAGGCAGAGAGGAATGAGTCAAAGGTAGACGTGGGGAGGTTAAAGTCGTCCAGAACTGTGAGAGGTGAGCCGTCCTCAGGAAAGGAGCTTATCAAGGCATCAAGCTCATTGATGAACTCTCCGAGGGGACCTGGAGGGCGATAAATGATAAGGATGTTAAGCTTGAAAGGGCTGGTAACTGTGACAGCATGAAATTCAAAGGAGGCGATAGACAGATGGGTAAGGGGAGAAAGAGAGAATGACCACTTGGGAGAGATGAGGATCCCGGTGCCACCACCCCGCTGACCAGAAGCTCTCTGGGTGTGCGAGAACACGTGGGCGGACGAAGAGAGAGCAGTAGGAGTAGCAGTGTTATCTGTGGTGATCCATGTTTCCGTCAGTGCCAAGAAGTCGAGGGACTGGAGGGAGGCATAGGCTGAGATGAACTCTGCCTTGTTGGCCGCAGATCGGCAGTTCCAGAGGCTACCGGAGACCTGGAACTCCACGTGGGTCGTGCGCGCTGGGACCACCAGATTAGGGTGGCCACGGCCACGCGGTGTGGAGCGTTTGTATGGTCTGTGCAGAGAGGAGAGAACAGGGATAGACAGACACATAGTTGACAGGCTACAGAAGAGGCTACGCTAATGCAAGGAGATTGGAATGACAAGTGGACTACACGTCTCGAATGTTCAGAAAGTTAAGCTTACGTAGCAAGAATCTTATTGACTAAAATGATTAAAATGATACAGTACTGCTGAAGTAGGCTAGCTGGCAGTGGCTGCGTTGTTGACTTTGTAGGCTAGCTGGCAGTGGCTGCGTTGTTGACACTACACTAATCAAGTCGTTCCGTTGAGTGTAATAGTTTCTACAGTGCTGCTATTCGGGGGCTAGCTGGCTAGCTAGCAGTGTTGATTACGTTACGTTGCGTTAAAAGAACGACAATAGCTGGCTAGCTAACCTAGAAAATCGCTCTAGACTACACAATTATCTTTGATACACAGACGGCTATGTAGCTAGCTATGTAGCTAGCTACGATCAAACAAATCAAACCGTTGTGCTGTAATGAAATGAAATGAAAATGTGATACTACCTGTGGAGCGAAGCGGAATGCGACCGGGTTGTTGAGTGCGGAAGTTCTATTCAGTAGACGTTGGCTAGCTGTTGGCTAGCTAGCAGTGTCTCCTACGTTAAGGACGACAAATAGCTGGCTAGCTAACCTTGGTAAATTAAGATAATCACTCTAAGACTACACGCTCTAAACTACACAATTATCTTGGATACGAAGACATTGAAGATCTAAACTAATTAATTTAACCATATTCAATATTTCTGAAATTGGCATATTTTCATTATCTAATTCACATCAATGTGGTACAGGATTACACAATGAAAATATTAGAATTATTGTTCTATTGGCCTATTATGTTGTAAATAAGATCATGCTATGCATCATAAATGGCGGGTTTGAACGGGTTCGCAGACGCAGTGCACCCCCTCATTGAACTCGTTATGAAACCGGCATGAGATTGACACGAGCCAACCTTTCAAGACAGATGGGGGTCAAGTGAAAATTCAGTGAAGCATAAAATGGAACATCAAGCTTTTATTTGGGGTAGACTAGCCTTGTTGGAACAGTTATTTGAATATTATAAGAATGCCATGGATTTGCCATCATGAAATGTAAATATTCCAATACTAAATGGATCCAGATGTTAAATATGTATAGGCCTACATCAAAACTGTATTTGCTAGCATAAATTAACTATAGTGCTATGATGGATTCATTGTTGTCCATAACGGATATTGATTGCCTTTCTAGTGGCATATAGAGTCATAGGCTACCCTCCCTATAGGTCGTTAGCAGAAGGATGGAGTACTTATCTATATCCAACACCCTCATGATAACCAGCCAATGAGTACTGTTACATGCACACAATAATGATTTACAAGCTTTACATGCTTTACAAGAATGATACATTCCCTAATAATCCTGTTTATGGACACATCTGAAACCGGGCTACCTGATGGCACTCTGGTAAGTGCAGAAAACCTCAAAATGAACAGCGACCATGTTACTTTTGGGAAGCATATTTGATTCTGAGATGGGACATATAACGTTTTAATGTGAAAACTACTTCTAAGACACATACATTCAGTTGTTCTGAAATGACTTCACTGGCCCTAAAGAGGGCGGCACATGCGCAGATCAAATACATTGCTGAAACGCCCACTAAGGTGTTTACATACCCTAATAATTCTAAAGATTGCTCAGAAAACCAGATGTTTTAATCGGCATATGCTTACTCCGATTTTGACCGTACGCCGATTCAGATAAGCAGAGTAAGGTGTTAACATGACTTTTGCGTAATCTGCCTACTGATACTCAACACGGGGGCCCCTCAGGGCTGCATGCTTAGTCCCCTCCTGTACTCCTTGTTAACCCACGACTGCGTAGCCAAACACCATCAATAAGTTTGCTGATGGCACAACAGTGGTAGGTCTGATCACTGACAATGATAAGACAACAAATAGGAAAGAGGTCAGAGACCTGGTGGTGTGGTGACAAGACAACAACCTCAATGTGATCAAGTCTAGGGAGCTGATTGTGGACTGCAGGAAAAGGAGCACCGAGCACGCCCCCATTCTCATTGAAGGGGCTGTAGTAGAGCACGTTTTGAGCTTCAAGTTCCTTGGCGTCCACATCACCAACAAACTAACATGGACCAAGCACACCAAGACAGTCGTGAAGAGTGCATGACGAAACCTATTACCCCTCAGCAGACTGAAAAGATTTGGCATGGGTCCTTAGATCCTCAAACGGTTCTACAGCTGCATTCATCGAGAGCATCCTGACTGGTTGCATCACTGCCTGGTATGGCGACTGCTCGTCCTCTGACCGCAAGGCACTACAGAGGGTAGTGCGTATGGCCCAGTACATCACTGGGGCCAAGCTTCCTGCCATCCAGGATCTTTATACCAGGCGATGTCAGAGGAAAGCCCTAAAAATTGTCAAAGACTCTCTGCTACCACACAGCAAGCGATATACCGGAGCGCCAAGTCTAGGTCCAAGAGGATTCTAAACAGCTTCTACCCCCAAGCCATAAGACTACTGAACATCTAATTAAATGGCTACCCAAACTATCTGCATTCCCCCCCTTTTACGCTGCTGCTAGCCTCTGTTATTATCTATGCATAAGTCACTTTAATAACTCTACCCACATGTACATATTACCTCGATTACCTCGATTAACCGGTGCCCCCACACATTGACTCTGTACCTGTATCCCCTACATATAGCCTCGCTATTGTTATTTTATTGCTGCTCTTTAATTATTTGTGACTTTTCTTCCTTTTTTTCTTAAAACTTAATTTTTGGTTAAGGGCTTGAAAGTAAGCATTTCACTGTAAGGTCTACTACACCTGTTGTAATTCAGCGTTTCACTGTAAGGTCTACTACACCTGTTGTATTCAGCATTTCACTGTAAGGTCTACAACACCTGTTGTATTCAGCGTTTCACTGTAAGGTCTACTACACCTGTTGTATTCAGCATTTCACTGTAAGGTCTACAACACCTGTTGTATTCAGCATTTCACTGTAAGGTCTACAACACCTGTTGTATTCAGCATTTCACTGTAAGGTCTACAACACCTGTTGTATTCAGCATTTCACTGTAAGGTCTACAACACCTGTTGTATTCAGCATTTCACTGTAAGGTCTACAACACCTGTTGTATTCAGCGTTTCACTGTAAGGTTGTATTTACCTGTTCTATTTGGCGCATGTGACAAATAACATTTGATTTGATTTAGGCTGAGAAGTGAGTTTCACAAATCCCCATATGATACCTTCATCCCCCATCTCACTCAACAGCAACCACAGCAGTGAGCTATGTGCAAATGCAGATCCGGGTCACAGTACTAAAGGACATCAAACTGCTTGCTTAATGAGTACAGCTTTCTCCTGATTCGGCTCTTAACGAGGCTCAAAATCCTGACTTCTGGCTTGCAAACACAGGGTCACTCTTTAGGAGGGAAGTCACATCTCTCCACCAAAAAGCCCGCCTTTCGTGAGTGCAAGTGGGGACACTTCAGGCTATGGAGTGAGTTTCACAGATCCTCATCTACTACATTTAGTTCCATCTGACCATCCTGTTTCTTTTGATCATGAAAAACTCCCCAGACCCTGCCCGTGACAAGCACTCATAACATAATGCAGCCACCACCATGATTGAAAATATGCAGGGTGTTAGTGATAGGATTTGCCTCAAACCTAGGCCAAAAAGTGAATTCCTTTGGTGTTCTTTTTCTTCAGTAACAGTTTTACAAACAGGCTGCATGTTTTGGAATGTTGTTGTGTTTTCAGTACAGACATTATTTTTTACTCACACCAGTTTTGTGTAGTGACCAAGACATTTTTCTCCCATCTAAGCCATTGAACGGTTTCCTTCCTCTGGCAGCTCAGTTAGGAAGGACATCTGGATTTGTGTAGGGTCTGAGTGGTATGATACACCATCCAATGCTTAATTATTAACTTGACTGTGCTCCAAAGGGATATTCATTGGGTTTGTGTTCATTTCGTCAACAATAACTATGACGAAAAATACTTTGCAATTACCTATTTTTCATGACAAAAACTATGACGATAACGAGATGCCCTGGGGAAAAAAACAATAACTATTACAAATTATTTTACATTTTAGTAGAAAATATGAGTCGAGACTAATGGACATTTCATTTGACATGAAGCTCCTTTTCGTCTGTTTTGTCCAATCCTAAACATGCAGGATATGTCATGCAATTTGCTTGATCTGATCTGCCCGGCTCTCCCACGTAGTTTCCAGGCAGTCACTTCAGTCACTCGTCCGTCTTTTTAACTGATGCGAAGCCAGGACACTTGAATTGTAACTAACCTCAACTAGAAACAATGTTTACTCTTACTCTCTCTTACTTTCATGTGGGCTATTTTCCATTGATCACATTATAAGCTCAATTTTCCCATGTGTTCTGTTATTCATTCATCTGTGTTGCTGCTCTCGTGCTGCCGTTTTCCTATGGGAAAAACCAATGCTATTTGTTGAATATTACACTGAAAAAATGATTTGAATTTACTTAATTCAAATGTGTACATCGGTTTCACATGAATGAAACATGTTAGCTAAACAGTTTACTTATTTTCTTTTTGTCAAGCCAATATAATTTGTTCAAGTAAATGCACTGTAATGGAATACAATCAATTTAACATGATTTGGTAAAGCACATTTTATTTGAATTAAATGTGTAGCTTCAAATGGATTGTATCATGTTCCCTAAACCTGATCACAACTTGATAATTAACATTTTATTGTTGATATTACTCATAATCATGTAGAACTTTGTCCATACTTTATATTGTAGACAAGGTTCGACATAATTATTCGTGGAAGCACAAGATGAAGTGCTGCCATTTTCTACCTTAGTGTTTGTACTTACAAAAATAAGGAAATCAAAAGCGCATGCTAAAGATGTGTAACCAAGGAGCAAGAGACCATCTGCATCAATGACTAAGAAGACATAAGGCATGTGTTTCAAACATGACTGTTTTTGTAATGGTTCAGCTCTCTGGAGTGACAAATGTCCATTCACTGACATTCAGTGTTCAATGAATTGCACAGGTCTAAATCACATTAATGTAGGCTATACAGTGGCAAGAAAAAGTATGTGAACCCTTTGGAATTACCTGGATTTCTGCATAAATTGGTCATCAAATTTGATCTGATCTTCATCTAAGTCACAACAATAGACAAACACAGTGTGCTTATTAAACTAATAACACACAAACAATAATATGTTTTCATGTCTTTATTGAACACACTGTGTAAACATTCACAGTGCAGGGTGGGAAAAGTATAAGTATTTAATAACTGGTTGGCCCTCTTTTGGCAGCAATAACCTCAACCAAACATTTTATTTTGTTGCGGATCAGACCTGTACAATGGTCAGAAGGAATTTTGGACCATTCCTCTTCACTGTTTCAGTTCAACAATATTCTTAGGATGTCTGGTGTGAACCGCTCTCTTGAGGTCATGCCACAGCATCTCAATTAGGTTGAGGTCAGGACTCTGTGTGGGCCATTCCAGTAGGCATATTTTCTTCTGTTGAAGCCATTCTGTTGTTGATTTACCTCTGTGTTTTGGGTCGATGTCCTGTTGCAACACCCAACTTCTGTTGAGTTTCAATTGGCAGACAGATAGCCTTACATTCTTCTGCAAAATGTCTTGATAAACTTGGGAATACATTTTTCCATCGATGATCGCAAGCTGTCCAGGCCGTGAAGCAGCAAAACAGCCCCAAACCACGATGCTCCCTCCAACATACTTTACAGTTGGGATGAGGTTTTGATGTTGGTGTGCTGTGCCTTTTTTTCTCCACACATAGTGTTGTGCATTCTTTCCAAACAACTCAACTTTAGTTGAATCTGTCCACAGAATATTTTGCCAGTAGCACTGTGGAACATCCAGGTGCTCTTTTGCGAACTTCAGACATGCAACAATGGTTTTTTTTGGACAGCAGTGGCTTTTTCTGTGGTGTCCTCCCATGAACACCATTCTTGTTTAGTGTTTTATGTATCGTTGTCACGCCCTAACCTTAGTATTCTTTGTTTTCTTTATTATTTTGGTTACGTCAGGGTGTGACATGGGTGATGTATGTGTTTTTTGTTTCCTGTCTAGGGGTTTTGTATGTCTATGAGTGTTTTCACTAGTCTAGGTGTTATGTATGTCTATGGTTGCCTAGATTGGTTCTCAATTAGAGGCAGCGGTTTATCGTTGTCTCTGATTGGGAACCATATTTAGGCAGCCATATTCCTTGGGTATTTCGTGGGTTATTGTCTATGGTTAGTTGCCTGTGTTTGCACTTGTTATATATATATATATATAGCGTCACGTTCGTTTTGTATAGTTTGTATAGTTTGTTTAGTGTTTCTTTGTTAATAAATAGAAGAATGTATTCACATCACGCTGCGCCTTGGTCTCCTCCATTCAACGAACGTGACAATCGTAGACTCGTCAACAGAGATGTTCGCATGAAACAGAGATTTCCATAAGTCTTTAGCTGACTTTAGCTTTCTTTAAACGTATTTATTAATGAGACATATATGCATTTTGATTTAGTAAATGTTCCATTTCATCTTACAGTGGTTTAAAAAAGTCCAACTCCTATAGGTCCAGGTGCAGAAGAAATGAAGTACCAAACTTCATTACTGTTAAATGTTTTAGTGGTGAAGCATTGACAGAAGTCTCCCCTATCATACCAGGCATCATAATGGTTCAAATGTATTTCAGGCCAACTTGAATGGTCACTGTCAAGAAATTGTCAATACATGGCACTGCAAACCTAAGAGTATATGTGTTAGTCTGTGTAGCCTCTCTAGGAAAGACAATGGTCAAAAAAACGAAGTTCAAATGGACTGAGACATGGTATGTTTTTCTCTTTATAGGGAAAAATGGAGTAGTTGTATTATAAATGATCAGTATTGTGGAATCCTTTAAACCCAAACAACCATAAAGTCATTCATCCTCTGTAAATCTGGGTACTTTACAATATAACTGCATTGCTTTGATCCTCTGGATCTGTACAAACTAGTTCATCTTTAAACATAATTATCAGAGTTTCATTAGATTGTAGAAATGACAATACTGTAGTTTAGTGAAATGCTTTTTACACTAATTATCAGATGATAAATCTCAATCAAGTACATTTTATATAGCATTTAAGTAAATTACACCCTAAACAAGCCAGATCTGGTGTGTACAATGTTACACTGCCCTTTGTGGTGCATCATATATTTACCATCTGTTTTTGTGAGTGCAATGTCAATCAGAATATGCCTCTGGAGGTGTTTGAGCTTGCAACAAGAAACTGGTATAAGAATTTATAAAACAGCTTGCCAAGCATAAACCAACGTCATTTTCATGAAGCGTCTGCCACTTAGAAGCGTAAACATATAGTAACATTTTTACACTGTAGCGAAGGACTCGAGTCAATACAACCAGGTGACGCGTCTCCTGGCCACAAAGCTTCCGCATCATTTCGAGTCCACAGGGGAACAACAAAGCGACACGTGACTAATGTATTACTGTATAGACATGTTTATTTAATAACAAAATAAAACATTTTATCAACTGCAATGATGAATAAAATATGATACGAGAGTGGGTGACACTGTAATATCTCATTTGTAGACTGATCAAATCATAATTTGTCTAAATATTTTTTGTTTTGGATTGTGCCATGAAAAAAACAATAAACGAATTCGAGTGACCTCCTGGAACAACTTGAACTTGAACTGACTGTAGTCTAACTGATCGGAGGTTCTTCAGAAATCTATGGTCAGTGTAGGTGAGGACAATTGTAAAACTCCAATTTAACTCGTTCGTATCTATTCTACAGTTGTCCATAGACTAAATTTATCTGAATTGAATGATTGAGCACCAAATGAAGGGTCGTATTGTCTACGTAATGAATGTCACGAGAACTGCACGAGCCGGGTAACTCGGGAACCAGTTGGTTGCGCAAGTGTGTTTTTGACGCACACAATAACCTACAAGATGAATGTAACAAACCCAAAAGACTGTCTCAGTATTTTTTTAAACATTTAGCCTTTATGACAACTTTATATTCTTTGTAGTTTGTAGGCCACCGAACTACCTGAAAACATAGCATGCGTAGCATTCATAGCATTCATTCTAACGAGACTTAGAAAAACAAGTAAAACGGTTGTATTGTGGATTCCTGGATAATATGTTTGGCTTACATGTCACTATCAAGTCAAACAACGTTCACTTCTAAATCATGTAATAGTATAGGCTGAGGCACCCTTTAGTCCCCAAGCGTGGACAGATTGTAAGCGTGTATGAACTTCATCAATGACATGAAATGTAAATACCCAAGCCAAAAAGGTACACATCTGGTGCCTCAACTTGAGTTTTCCCTTAAACATGTCGAAGGGCTCTATGGCGTCACATTAGACTCAAACTGTATTCCTAATTTCCCCCAACAGCAGTCTCTCTGACGCACCAGCCTGTATCAGACACGAGATCACGGTAGTCTGCATTATTCTAGGTAGTAATAACTACACTTTTACTCGTATGGCCTTTTTATAGCCTATGCTTCTATAACTGAAATTCAAGAGATCATGCAGTATTTCATATTTCAATCCCATGTATTGGACATTGTCTTTAGATATACAGAATTACAAGTGGGCTAAGCTGCAATCAGACATAGTCGATGTTATTGGACAGACGGCTCGATGGCGCGTTTTTTGAATGCACGATTTCATATGTGCATTGAGGGGTCTTCATTGTGCGGCCCCTGTAGATATGGGGGGCACGAGAACGACACGAGCCTGAGGAACAAAAGGACAGATGGCCCTCCGGTCCATCTAATGAATTATGGAGAATTTGAAGGAAATTGGACCATCAAATAGTTCATGAAGGGTGAGGTATCTTTCTATTTGATAATGTTGCATTATATTGTTATATTAGACCTATAGGCTACTGAAACTAAATACAATGCTCAATGCTATGGGCATCCAACGATATGATCATATTAATGATAGCCATCACATCTTTAAAAGAAGGTCTACCTTATAACATTATTTTACTGAAAATAGTGTGAGAAGGAAATAACTGGATTAATAAACTATATTGAGATCATTTTGTAAAATAATCTATCGATATGTATGTTTAACATTAATGTTATATATGTTTAACATGAAACAAATCATAAAACATGTTTTATGTTTTGATATGGTAATATGCATACGGTTAGGCTATATTCCAGATATTAAGCTTTGATGCTGAGGGCTTAGTCAAGCCTTAGAATGCGTGGACCAATCGCCTCCGCCCACAAATAGCACCCCAGCCACACTGGTTCACCAGCCTCGTGCGCTAAAAGGGCGCTCAATACAATCCACTGTTCCAGCCATCCACGCGCAACGCCACGCTCCTGCTCCATCGAAGCTCCATCAAAGCAAGGAGGCCGATTTCTGGTATGTAATCATCAATAATATCAGAAATAGTATTATCAGAACATGCTGTCTTGTCTGTCTGTTTTGGGAAAGACTAACACGCTTTCCTTGAACGAATGTGTGAACTGTTTATCATTTGGAGCACTCTCGAATTGGCAGAACAAGGTCCATTATGTTGCGCCATATAAACATGAATGTCATTAGCATTTATCAGTACATTTGTAAATGCATTAAAGTAGTATCGTAATCATATTGGTATGAAAGTAGCCTATTGTATCGATACAATGTAATCTTGTGCTTGTGCATGATTAAGTAACACGCATATCGAGAGCGTTTAATGTTACTCTATTGAATGTAGAAGGTCTGTTCTATAATATCTGTTATTAGTCATATTCCTATTGTTCACTCATGTCAAAATGTCATATTATGTCAAGTTAGTGTTAATTCAATCATGGATAAAGTGCTGTTGTTAATGGCATTCTTGAATTGTAAATGGAGGACAAGTGTGTGAGAAAGTTCGACCATGTAAATTCTCACCAGCAAACTCGCGGATGACTGCATTGCTGTGGTGTGGCAGAGGACTGGTAAGTTGGTGGTCATTAAGAAAGAATGTGTTGTCTCAAGGTTATATGGATGTTGGAATTGCTTGTATCTACAGTAAATAGGCTACATCTGTCTGCTAATGTAACATGAAACCCAATTGTAGTTCAATCCATGCAGTGTCAATAAGTGCATTTTGAATGACATAGTTAGCCTTAAGCTACTGACCATACTATAAAGTGTTTAAGTCAAACAATGTGGTATCTCAATAAACAGCTCAGATAGTTTTGCTTTATGAAATGGTAATATGTCAAAGACATGCATTAGTAGTACAAAAAAAAATGAGGAAATAAGAGTTAGGTCTACAAGGAGTTTACAACACATTATGCAGATTATTTTAGTTGGAAGTTGAGATTGCATTACGATGTAATTCATATATGTATATATATATATTTATATTATATATTTATAATTGATCAGTAAAAAATATGCATGAATCATTTACTCACTAACTGTTTTTAAATAATTGGAAAACTGTCAGAATGAATCTCAGTCATTTATAAACCCCATAGTTATTTGGAAAAGAGGTTAATCAAATGTTTCATTAAAGCGGCACTCATATAGTTTTAACCATGTTTTTAGGCTACATGGTGTTTGTTTAAATGTGCTTTGTTTACAACATTGGAGTAAAACAAGCGTATATTTTGGGTTCTGATGATTGAACTAAGGTCATGAGGCATTTATAAGTAATATTTTTCAAAAACCAATAGGTCGGCATACATATCATTTATTCACAAGTCCACAAATGGATGTAGCAACAGCAGATTGCCCCTTTATGGATCTTCAAGTGAATTGACTAGTCTTTATGAATATATATATAATAATAAAGACAATATATAAGAATATATATATACATGCCAAAAAGCTGCTTACAGTCACGCGGCCCCGGGAATCAAACCTGCAATCCTGGCATAGCACCAACCTAAACCAACTGAGCTACAGAGGACCACATGAATGTAGATTGCAGTGTTACCTTGTCATTTTAAACCCCATATAGAGAGCAAAAACCCATTGTTTCTGGTTGATTAATTCCACTGGGCACTCTGGTTGAATCGATGTTGTTTACGGGTCATTTCAATAAAATTACGTTGAACCAATGTGGAATAGATGTTGGATTGACGTCTGCGCCCAGTATACCTGTTAGATATACACAGTTAGGTATTGCTTCACAACGTGTGTGAGTACGCGTCTGTATGTCAAGAGAGAATTCACCATTAAAGTATTCAAGAGGATCAAACCGGACGACCAAATAAAGTGATCTCTTACCGTTTGTGTCTTATTCAATTGTGACAATTTCACATGATGTAGCTACTCCTCTAAACTGATACGCACATACATGCTGAAATATTAAAGTTTTTGTCTGGTCTGGTTATTTATGTATAGTACACTATGGATTGGGGTTATAAATGCGGCATTTGTAGATTGCAGAAAAGTATGTTGTTGGGATGCATATAAATCCTATTTGTCAATTATATAAGAACATTTAGTTGTGATTTCCTTGAGAACATATTTACATTAGATTATTTTATATGTGAAAATTCCAATTGGTCAAGGTATTGGTTTTTCTGAGAATAAATCTCTCCTTAGAGACTCGATGATGACGCACAGGACTGTGCCAAAAGGCATTTACATGCCTTACGAACTAAGGTGTCTTGAACGGTAGGCGTCTTGGAGGTGGGATAATAATGAGCGTCACAAAGGTTTAAAAAGAAAAGTGTTGAAAATGGAACCATAAAAAAACGACAATAAACACCCAATTTAACTCTGAGTAAAAAAATAAATAAGAGCACGTGGTGGCCGTTTTATTTGTAATTTGATTTCAAAATCGAATTTAAAAGCCATTTATTTGTACCTTGATTTCAAAATCGAAATTTAAGGTGCTATATGAGAGGCTCTTGATTTAAGAAGCGAATCAATGAATAGGCCTCCAACTGCACGCGTGCTGTTTGCTCAACCGAGGTTAATTGATGGCACGCGCCACCCCGCTGAACATTTGGACAGATGGGCCAACCTCTCTCTGCGGAAGCTGTGTGGAGGCACTGCCATTAGTAAAGGAATTTGGTAACTGCAGTAGACCTACACTGGAAAATGTATTTAATAACATGTTTATATTTAGCCATAAAATGTAAATACGTGTTTTCATTTGAATGTAAAACACAAACATTCAATATAGGCCTAATTGCAGGGTGTAATATGTAGGGATTTGTTGCTCATGTTATTGTTGTCAATGTTTTTAATTCGAGTCAATTTTGTTATTTTTGTTATTTTGTTTTATTTGATCTGTCTTATAGATTTAGCTATTTTCCCCCCACAATTTTGGTTTAAATTGCCATTGAAATCTATTTGTAATATCCTACATTGTTAATTTTCAGAATTTTCAATAGGTTACTAAAATGTTGAAAACAAATAGGCCTATATTGGAAACCAAAACGTCACTGAAGTTCCCCAGGGAGAAGCAGCGTTCCTGATTTGAATGTTCCCGCGCAGGCAAGCAGCAGATGGCCATAACAACGGGCCTTCAGTTTGGCTCTGAATGGAATTGCAACCAATTTGAATAACTGTCACACGTCAGACGCGTGCAAGGAATATCCCCGCGTTCCCAGACGTTGTCTTCAACGTTCACATTGAAAATCCGTTAGAAAGCCTGTTCCAATTCAATCGGGATTTCCAAACATTTGGGGTAATAGGGGCGTTTAAAATGACCATGGAAACAAATACCCATAAAAGACTAGTCTAGCGCTATAGTGCTTAATTTCTCGATATGGTCTATACAGCCTTATTACTCGAAATGTTTGTGCTATAAATGGTAGACTATATACACAGCAGCTGTTCTCTACAGCAATAAAATAAAGCATATAGGTTTAGGTCTCTTTTTTTTATAGCCTATGTGTTCTAGACATTTTAGACTAATCATTACGATTGCGCAACACATATCCATTTATTTCTGGCAATAAAACTATTGTTCCTTATTTGTGCCATCAATTAATTGTCAGTCCCTCATGGGGTTTTAACGGTCCAATGCAGCTTTTTATTTTTTTTATTTTTTTTAATCTCAATATCAAATCGTTTCTGGGTAACAAGAGGCTACCTTGCCGAGTTTGTTTTCAATTAAAAATATAAAAAAATAACAAAAATAGCTACTTAACAAAGAGCAATTTCTCAAGCAATACTTTTGCTATGACTGTCAGGGATTGGTCTTAGTGGGGAAGGGAAAACTGAAAAGTAGCTGTTATTAGCAGAGAGGTTTGTAACTCTTTCTTAATGGTCTATTAACTCATTTACAGCCTCCATCCAACAGGCGGAAACTTCAGGCAGTATTTTCAAACAGCTCTTACACTAAAAGGGCATTATCATAATTTTCACAATCTCACATTATTATTCCAAACTCGTAGTGTGGAAATATAAATAAAACACGGGAAAATCACGTGTTTGACCGCACTGGGCATTTAATAACCACCTCCTCTTAGCACGCAACCGCATGGTGTCTATAACAATTGGGCTTAAGGCAACAGATTGTCCCATGAGGTACGAGTGAAGCACGGGGCTCAACCCATAGAGACCCAACCAACAGTGTGCTTGAGCAGAAAGTGATAAACCAGATAACATGAGAAGTAAAATAGACATGTATGCGTGCTTATGATGCAGCAACAATGCTCATATTTATGTGCTTAAAAACCGTTTGTTAAATCATCTTAAGCACTGGAATTCCATTAAAGTCCATTACATGATTCTGGCAAGTCAAACTAAACAAAACGAATAGAATATGATTCAAGTCTCTGAAATAATATCATATATAGCCTACAAATATTATATTAGGCTATAAAAATGTTAGGAACTATAAGACCTCAATAATGCTTTTGGGGTAAAGAGCAGCCTAACATACAAGTCTCACTTAAAGGCCCAATGCAGCCGTTTTTATATTAATATCAAATCAGTTTGGGGTAACAGTTAAGTACTTTACTGTAATAGATGTCCATTAAAATCGTAAAAAAATGGCTTTTTAGCAAGAAAACATCTCTCAAGCAAGAATTTTGATAGGGCTAAGACTGAGTGGGGAGGTGGAAACTGAAAACTAACTGTTATTGGCAGAGAGGTTTGGAACTCTTTGTTATTGGTCTATCAGCCAATATACCCCATGGTGATGTCACCATGGAAACCCGAAACTCATGCAAGCATGCTGCTAATAAGGTCCTGTGTTAATTGGGGCGGTTACTAGTCCAACGCTCTAATTAGTGGTTAGAGCGTTGGACTAGTAACCAAAAGGTTGCAAGATCGAATCCCTGAGCTGACAAGGTAAAAATCTGTCGTTCTGCCCTTGAACAAGGCAGTTAACCCACTGTTTCTAGGCTGTCATTGAAAATACGAATTTGTTCTTAACTGACTTGCCTAGTTAAATAAAGGTCAAATAAAATTGCATTTTCAACCAGCAACTATCAGGAAATAACACCGATCACATTTTTTCTCCCTTTTACACTTCGAACACTGAAACTAACAGTGTTAGTTTCATCAGCTGTTGTACAACATGATATAAAACACAGGAACATCATTTTGACTGCATTGGGGCTTTAAGGCTATATCTTATTCACAGATTGTTGTTTTATCCAATAGTGACGCATACCCAGCTAGGTTGCTTGTGTGAGCTGTGGTCCAACATATGATGATTTCCTGTCACCCTCTGGTGATGAAACATATTGCAATTTATCACAGTCAACCATGGAGAGGCATATGCACAGGTATACATGCTATGGGGAATCAAATAAATATATATATATATATTATACAGTGGGGCAAAAAAGTATTTAGTCAGCCACTAATTGTGCAAGTTCTCCCACTTAAAAAGAAGAGGCCTGTAATTTTCATCATAGGTACACTTCAACTATGACAGCCAAAATGAGAGATTTTTTTTTCCAGAAAATCACATTGTAGGATTTTGAATGAATTTAGTTGCAAATTATGGTGGAAAATAAGTATTTGGTCAATACCAAAAGTTTCTCAATACTTTGTTATATACCCTTTGTTGGCAATGACAGAGGTCAAGGTTTTCACACACTGTTGCTGGTATTTTGGCCCATTTCTCCATGCAGATCTCCTCTTAGAGCAGTGATGTTTTGGGGCTGTTGCTGGGAAACATGGACTTTCAACTCCCTCCAAAGATTTTCTATGGGTTGAGATCTGGAGACTGGCTAGGCCACTACAGAACTTGCACAATTGGTGGCTGACTAAATACTTTTTTGCCCCATTGTGTATATATATATATATATATATATATATATATATATATATATATATATATATATATTTGTGATATGCTGGACTATATCAACAATAAGATATGGTTTTTGATATGAGCAAAAATGATTTAAAACTTTTTCTGATATAACATGGGCTACCTGGCCTACTGGCTAATGTATGTCCCCTGATGCAACCCACTAATTATATTGGGTAATGCAAAGTCTATCTCGTATTGCCTACGGAGCTGTGAGGGGAACGGCACCTCAGTACCTCCAGGCTCTGATCAGGCCCTACACCCAAACAAGGGCACTGCGTTCATCCACCTCTGGCCTGCTCGCCTCCCTACCACTGAGGAAGTACAGTTCCCGCTCAGCCCAGTCAAAACTGTTCGCTGCTCTGGCCCCCCAATGGTGGAACAAACTCCCTCACGACGCCAGGACAGCGGAGTCAATCACCACCTTCCGGAGACACCTGAAACCCCACCTCTTCAAGGAATACCTAGGATAGGGTAAGTAAGGGTAAGTAATCCTTCTCCCCCCCCTTCTCCCCCCAAAAAAAAGAGATTTAGATGCAAGTGGCTGTTCCACTGGATGTCATAAGGTGTATGCACCAATTTGTAAGTCGCTCTGGATAAGAGCGTCTGCTAAATGACTTAAATGTAAATGTAAATGTAAATGTAAATGTATGTAAAAGGATTTCGGAATTAAAATATACATAGGACTAACTGCTTTGAAAGACAACCCCTTATAAGCAGTGGTGTGTAATGATGGATGTCAAGGGAAGCCAGGCGTCCCCAAAAAATTGACCCAGAAAATCCGAAAATTATCGCATTTTCGTTTCTCTGTTTCATAATTTTCCTTCAATTCAATAGGCTGAATGTACACTACATTGTCAAAAGTATGTGGACACCCCTTCAAATTAGTGGATTTGGCTATTTCAAACACACCCATTGCTGACAGGTGTATAAATTAGAACAAACGCAGCCATGCAATCTCTATACACAAAAATTGTTGCTCAGTGACTTTCAACGTGGCACCGTCATAGGATGTCACCTTTCCAACAAGTCTGTTTGTAAAATGTCTGGCCTGCTAGATCTGCCCCAGTCAACTGTAAGTTCTGTTATTGTGAAGTGGTAACGTCTTGGAGCAACAACGGCTCAGCAGGGAAGTGGTAGGCTACATGTAACAGTGCAGCTTCCATCCCTCTCCTTGTCCCTAGCTGGGCTCGAACCAGGGACCCTCTGCACACATCAACAACTGACACCCACGAAGCATCGTTACCCATCGCTTCACAAAAGCCGCTGTCCTTGCAGGGAAAAACTACTTCAAGGTCTCAGAGCGAGTGACGTCACTGATTGAAACGCTATTAGCACGCACCACCGCTAACTAGCTAGCCATTTCACACCGGTTACACTCACCCCCCTTTTGACCTCCTCCTTTTCCGCAGCAACCAGTGATCCGGGTCACAGCACCAATGTAACAGTATAGCTTCTGTCCCTCTCCTCGCCCCTACCTGGGCTCAAATCAGTGACCTTCTGCACACATCGACAACAGCCACCCTCGAAGCATCATTACCCATCGCTCCACAAAAGCTGCGGCCCTTGCAGAGCGAGGGAAACAACTACTTCAAGGTCTCAGAGCGAGTGACGTCACCAATTGAAATGCTATTAGCGCGCACCTGGCTAACTCGCTAGCCATTTCACATTGGTTTCACACACACAAGATCATAGAACAGGACCGCCGAGTGCTGAAGTGCATAGCGCGTAAACATCGTCCTCGGTTGCAACACTCACTAGTGAGTTCCAAACTGCCTCTGGAAGCAACATAAGCACAATAACTGTTTGTCAGGAGTTTCATGAAATAATACCCTGTATATAGCCTCCACATTAACTCTGTACCGGTACCCCCTGTATATAGCCTCCACATTGACTCTGTACCAGTAGCCCCTGTATATAGCCTCCACATTGACTCTGTACCAGCACCCCCTGTATATAACCTCCACATTGACTCTGTACCAGCACCCCCTGTATATAACCTCCACATTGACTCTGTACCAGTACCCCCTGTATATAGCCTCCACATTGACTCTGTACCGGTACCCCCTGTATATAGCCTCCACATTGACTCTGTAGCAGTAGCCCCTGTATATAGCCTCCACATGAACTCTGTACAGGTACCCCCTGTATATAGCCTCCATATTGACCTTATTCCAGTAGCCCCTGTATATAGTCTCCACATTTACTCTGTCCCGGTACCCCCTGTATATATAGCCTCCACATTGACTCTGTACCAGTAGCCCCTGTATATAGCCTCCACATTGACTCTGTACCAGTAGCCCCTGTATATAGCCTCCACATTGACTCTGTACCAGTAGCCCCTGTATAAAGCCTCCACATTGACTCTGTACCAGTAGCCCCTGTATATAGCCTCCATATTGACCTTATTCCAGTAGCCCCTGTATATAGCCTCCACATGAACTCTGTACAGGTACCCCCTGTATATAGCCTCCATATTGACCTTATTCCAGTAGCCCCTGTATATAGTCTCCACATTTACTCTGTCCCGGTACCCCCTGTATATATAGCCTCCACATTGACTCTGTACCAGTAGCCCCTGTACATAGCCTCCACATTGACTCTGTACCAGTAGCCCCTGTATATAGCCTCCACATTGACTCTGTACCAGTAGCCCCTGTATATAGCCTCCACATTGACTCTGTACCAGTAGCCCCTGTATATAGCCTCCACATTGACTCTGTACCAGTACCCCCTGTATATAGCCTCCACATTGACTCTGTACCAGTAGCCCCTGTATATAGCCTCCACATTGACTCTGTACCAGTAGCCCCTGTATATATAGCCTCCACATTGACTCTGTACCAGTAGCCCCTGTATATAGCCTCCACATTGACTCTGTACCAGTAGCCCCTGTATATAGCCTCCACATTGACTCTGTACCAGTAGCCCCTGTATATAGCCTCCACATTGACTCTGTACCAGTAGCCCCTGTATATAGCCTCCACATTGACTCTGTACCAGTAGCCCCTGTATATAGCCTCCACATTGACTCTGTACCAGTAGCCCCTGTATATAGCCTCCACATTGACTCTGTACCAGTAGCCCCTGTATATAGCCTCCACATTGACTCTGTACCAGTAGCCTCCACATTGACTCTGTACCAGTAGCCCCTGTATAAAGCCTCCACATTGACTCTGTACCAGTAGCCCCTGTATATAGCCTCCATATTGACTCTGTACCAGTAGCCCCTGTATATAGCCTCCACATTGACTCTGTACCAGCACCCCCTGTATATAGCCTCAACATTGACTCTGTACCAGTAGCCCCTGTATATAGCCTCCACATTGACTCTGTACCAGTAGCCCCTGTATAAAGCCTCCACATTGACTCTGTATTGACTCAATAGTTGCTTGACCATGCTGTAGGTCATGTAACTGTTTATAACATGCAATATGCTTTGTGGCAATCACCAGAAAAGAGGTTGCTCTCCGGTTTTGTGATGAAATAAAGGTGTGGTTGAACTTATTCTGCCGCTGTGTCTCATTATTGTCTCGACCTTATCACGGTCGCAAGGCATATTAACAAACAGGTTATACAGAAAACAATCCAATTATCAATGCCCCATAAGTTGTAATATGGCTTTTTGGGGGGGGGGGGCTTGGCTTCCCAAGTGATTTTACCAAAGCACTGCTTATAAGGGTGGATAGGTTTTGCTACAATGTTATTTATCGACCACTGAAAAAGCACAATCACAAACTAAAAAGTGGTCAAGTCTCCTCCTGCAGACCAGCTGGGGTCTGGAGGTTTTGGTACCAACCCTTTCTCTAACACACCTGATTCTGCTAATCAAGGTGCTGCTTAATAGTTGATAAGCAGTGTCAGTGTATAAGGCTGTAGGTTGGTGCAAAAACCTTGAGAAACAAGTATCTCTCCGTGAGGACTGGCCACCCCTGACATTGGCTACTGTCTCCTTAACTACTGATCCGATTTCTAGAGACCAACCTGTTACTGCAGGAGTGATCTTCCCCTGATGGTTTATTTAACAGGTGCTGAGTCCCAAATCGCAATCTGCGGCCACAGATACATGAGCCAAGACAGCCCTGCGCAATATTCTCCGTAGCTAATTCAATGGGCTACAACTTCGATAACGTTCTCAAAGCGGAGTAATATCTAAGAAAGAAGGCGACATTAAGACCAGGGAATATCCCTGCAGCGGGTGTTTGAGCTATGGCGTGGAGGCAGCGGAGGACAAGGTAGCCAGCCATCAGTTGAACATTATCGTCGTGCGCAATAACAAATCACCGGTACGCAATAATGATGTTTAACTTAATTCGCTCAATTACACGAACGGTACTTGGTCAAATCTGTGGATATAAAGCAAAACAATGTTTTTAACAAGTAAAATGACAATACATGCGCATTGAAATACATGTCCAAAGAAATAGGCTTTTTGTCTTAAAAAGTAGCCTTTACTTAGAGATGCATTTAGATATGTCAATTGAGCAGGATAGGCTTCTAAAGACTGGACATGCATTTATAGGTTCCTGTACTGAACACATGATTTATCTGCGAAGAAAATAGTTCTAGAGTTAAATAGAGATTAACCTCATTTAGAGGGTGCGTTTATAAATACGGAGGAGTTGTCGAGCCGCAGTTATGGTGGTGGAAAGGACACTGATTGCCGCAAGGCAGGGGGATGTCCAAACTCTGAAAGTGCAATTAGCGGAGAAAGTACTGAACAGCGGAGTAAAGGACCTTTTGGGAGCCTCACCTGTCCACCATGCCGCCCGTACTGGAAAACTGACTTGCCTGCGTTTCCTCGTGGAAGAAGTGGGTTTACCGGGCAACGGTTTGGCCAATAATGGCGCCAGCCCCGCACACGACGCGGCTGCCACTGGTAACCTGGCCTGCTTACAGTGGCTATTGACTCAAGGGGGATGTCATACCGCGGTGAGTCAAGTTATTTTCTCGCCTCAAGCATACAGTACAGTAGCTTTTTAAATGGTCTGATTAGTTCCCTAAAGTCATCACGTAATTCATCACAGGCCTATCTCCAGCTGAGATTGTTATTAGTGATAACACTGTAATTATCACCAAGCCCCATTCAAAGGGAAGTGCAGTATTACTCACCACAGCAGGCACTCCAGTGTGCTAAGTTCCATACTTATAGTGCATAACAATGTCACATATCTGCTGGACTAATTGTATATGAGCTTTACAACAGCTTGAGAAAGAGTTATTTGTCTGAAGCCTTTCTCTGATTTTTGAAGTGTTACGGCCCCAGGCCCCAGGCACCCATGAGAGAGAGAATGAAGTAGACGGTATGTGTCAAAAAGTGATTGATTGAGTTATTGCTGTGTTGGTTCCGTAGGTTAACTGAAAGAATAAACGTCTTGTTTTTGAGAAGATAGTTTCCGGATTCGAGCATATTAATGACCTAAGGCTCGTATTTCTGTGTGTTATTATGTTATAACTAAGTCTATGATTTGATAGAGCAGTCTGACTTAGCGGTGGTAGGCAGCAGCAGGCTCGTAAGCATTCATTCAAACAGCACTTTAGTGTGTTTTGCCAGAAGCTCTTCGTTGTGCGTCAATCATTGCGTTTATGACTTCAAGCCTATCAACTCCCGAGATGAGGCTCGTGTAACCGATGTGAAATGGCTAGCTAGTTAGCGGGGTGCAAGCTAATAGCATTTAAAATGTCACTCGCTCTGAGACTTGGAGTGGTTGTTCCCCTTGCTCTGCATGGGTAACGCTGCTTCGAGGGTGGCTATTGTCGTTGTGTTTCTGGTTCGAGCCCAGGGAGGAGCGAGGAGAGGGACGGAAGCTATGCTGTTACACTGGCAATACTAAAGTGCCTATAAGAACATCCAATAGTCAAAGATTAATGAAATACAAATGGTATAGAGGGAAATATTCCTATAATTCCTATAATAACTACAACCTAAAACTTCTTACCTGGGAATATTGAAGACTCATGTTAAAAGGAACCACCAGCTTTCATATGTTCTCATGTTCTGAGCAAGGAACTTAGCTTTCTTACGTAGCACATATTGCACTTTTACTTTCTTCTCCAACACTTTGTTTTTGCATTATTTAAACCAAATTGAACATGTTTCATTATTTACTTGAGGCTAAATTGATCTGTCATCCACTTTGAGCCAGGAGTGATTGACATATTAATATTGGCTCTCAGTGTACATCCAAGGGCCAGCCGTGCTGCCCTGTTCTGAGCCAATTGCAATTTTCCTGTGTCCCTCTTTGTGGCACCTGACCACACGACTGAACAGTAGTCCAGGTACGACAAAACTAGGGCCTGTAGGACCTGCCTTGTTGATAGTGCTGTTTATTATGGACAGACATCTCCCCATCCTAGCTACTGTTGTATCAATATGTTTTGACCATGACAGTTTACAATCCAGGGTTACTCCAAGCAGTTTAGTCTTCTCAACTTGCGTTCGTGAAGAACTCTAATTCACACTGCTTTGTTCACTGACCAATGCTGCAGAAAACCTAGGGATCATTTTTCTCATTCATAAATAGGTCTCAGGGAGTTGGCTACTTATGATGGAATTGAGGAGGCGGCGACTAGTGCCAGTGTGAGCATTGAGTTTACCTCCACTAGCCTTTCAGTGTTTAATGCAGCCCCCAGTCCCACATGTCTGAGCTTGTCTATACATGATACAAAGGGTTGACAACAAAATAAACAGGGAGGAGTTCCAAAGAATGCCTTGCCTTTTGAAGAACCACAAATGATTATTTAAGGTGTACACACCCATGCTCCTTCATTTGAATGGCGGGATTGACGCGAGTACTGAATTTGCATAAATGTCTGAAAAGGAAGTAATGGAGCCTCTCTCTCCTCTGGCTGTTCTCCCATGTGTGTCTCAGGCTTTAGAGAGAGGGTACATGGAAAGGAGGGATGAGTGACTCCTCTGGCTGTTCTGCCATGTGTGTCTCAGGCTTTAGAGAGAGGGTACATGGAAAGGAGGGATGAGTGACTCCTCTGGCTGTTCTGCCATGCGTGTCTCAGGCTTTAGAGAGAGGGTACATGGAAAGGAGGGATGAGTGACTCCTCTGGCTGTTCTCCCATGTGTGTCTCAGGCTTTAGAGAGAGGGTACATGGAAAGGAGGGATGAGTGACTCCTCTGGCTGTTCTCCCATGCGTGTCTCAGGCTTTAGAGAGAGGGTACATGGAAAGGAGGGATGAGTGACTCCTCTGGCTGTTCTGCCATGCGTGTCTCAGGCTTTAGAGAGAGGGTACATGGAAAGGAGGGATGAGTGACTCCTCTGGCTGTTCTCCCATGCGTGTCTCAGGCTTTAGAGAGAGGGTACATGGAAAGGAGGGATGAGTGACTCCTCTGGCTGTTCTCCCATGTGTGTCTCAGGCTTTAGAGAGAGGGTACATGGAAAGGAGGGATGAGTGACTCCTCTGGCTGTTCTCCCATGCGTGTCTCAGGCCTTAGAGAGAGGGTACATGGAAAGGAGGGATGAGTGACTCCTCTGGCTGTTCTCCCATGCGTGTCTCAGGCTTTAGAGAGAGGGTACATGGAAAGGAGGGATGAGTGACTTGTATGACATCATTCTCACTAATACTATGCATCATCAAGAAACTTTTAATAAACGCAGCTAAATTCTCATGATGGTCCGTCCACCAACATTTTAGGGGGGTTAAATAAGTGGTTACTCTCCCCAAATCAATGGCACGACGACCAGTAGCGGTGCATGGGTAAAATCACTGGGGAAGCCAAACACCCCCCTGAAAAAAAGCCATATTACAACTTGTTGTGATAATTGCATTGTTTGATCTATTATCCGTTAATTCATATGCCTTGCGACCGTGATGTATAGGCCTAAAGGCTGAGACGGTAAGAAAAGTGGCAGAAGAAATTCAACCATAACTTTTTTTGTTTTATCACAAAACTGGATAGATACCTCTGTCCAGTGAAATCCACAATTGCATGTCACAGACAGTTACATGACCTACAGCATGGTCAAGCAAGTTCATGTTTCTGACATTTTCAGGACCACTAAACAACTATTGCGTTAGAACCACGGAGAGTTACTGCAAAGCGCAAAGAAAACAGGAGCTGCCTCCGCTATTCCAGCACTGCAATGTCAATGCCATTCTCCTCTCATGTTAACAACAGTCTATCACTCTGTTATATAGTACACTCCTAAAATGCTTGCTCGCTAGCCTAACTTCCATTCATGGGAAACGTTAGCTAGTTAACTTTAGCCTTCTATATCTAGCTACATATTGAACTTCCATCCTCTCAGGCCAGGGGCACAACAATGTATGAATTAATGTTTGGATCAGAACCACCGTCATAATCATTGGCCAGTACAGAGAATTAAGTTAAACCACAAGTCCAAATCCCTATCTACATCCATGGCTAATTTAGGAAAGGGCCAATTTTAGCTAGCTAGCCACCGGAGTGCAACACGACGAGATGCAACAATTGTAGTTTTTCTGTCAATGCTGTATGCTCTCAATGGGATTTGATAGATGTGCTGCCAAATCCAAGCTGGCTTCCTTGAACATTTTGTTTTTTGGTGCGTCAGGACCATCCCCAGTTTAGCTCAATGCTGATGTGGCTAATTTAGTTTTTTTTTTTTGGTCAAGGGAGGCCAGATGCTCGGTGGCGTCTCATCCCTTCAATGCTACGGGCCGCAACAATGTCATAGTCGTTTGGGCCAGACAGCATCAGATAAATGGCCTACATGTAGAGAGACAGAAGGCCGCTGTTTCACTCGCTTGGATGCTTTCTCCTGTAAGATACAGGAGAAAGCCTCTTGCGATTTGAAGGAAAATGATGACACAGAGACATTGTTTCCCTTTGCGTGCATGAAAACACACTGCTGACGACTACTGACGACAACTGCTACTACAATTATTTTGCCAGTTTTTCTGCTCAATAAACTAGTGCTAGTAACAGGAGCAGCCTAATAAGAGCTTCATTACCGCTACATGTTCACCATTCAATGCTAGGCTTACGTGGTTGACAGACTATACAGCCACCACAAAGTAAGCAAATTGGCAAACATTTGTATATGGCCTCTCTTACCATTAGTAATGTAGTCTAGATTAAGTTTGACACAGTGGGTGGTCCTTGTTCGTTTCCACTGTGTCATTGACACCTTGTTTTTGTGAGCGGTTTCAGGCACAGTGTTAACCAATTCAGATAATATATGAACGTCTTTCAAATTATTTCAGGTTCACCCCATCTCTTTTTAATAATGGTTTCATATCTGTTTTTAAATTACTTGAATGCAGAGTAATGATGTCATCTTTTTTAATGCTGTATGGAGCTATTTTGTTGTTTTAGAAATAGTACTCTCTTGTTCCTGACATAAAGATGAAGTGAGACACCTGAAACCCCACCTCTTTAAGGAATACCTAGGATAGGATAAAGTAATCCTTCTCACCCCCCCCCCCCTTAAAAGATTTAGATGCACTATTGTAAAGTGGCTGTTCCACTCGATGTCATAAGGTGAATGCACCAATTTGTAAGTCGCTCTGGATAAGAGCGTCTGCTAAATGACTTAAATGTAAATGTTAAATGTGAGTCCAGTGAATTGATTGGACGATACAAGGCATACATTAGCACAAACCAGACATTGAATGGTCCTGTGTACGTACGTGCTGTAACACGTGTCCTTGATCTAGGCTACTACTAAGATGTAACTGAACTAACCCGACACATAAGCCCTGATGCCTATTTCTGATATTTTCCACGTTTCTCATCTTTTTCAGGACCGGGATAGTTCCGGAGCCACCGTTCTCCACCTCGCCTCCCGGTTCAGCCATCACGAGATCACTGATTGGTTGCTGAAGAGCGGGGAGGCTGATGCCAGGGTGTCCACAGAGACTGGGGCCCTGGCTGTCCACTATGCTGCTGCCAAGGGAGACCTGCCCTCCCTCCGACTCCTGTTGAGACACATCCCAAAGTAAGAGCGCCAATGCTAATACTAAGCTAACCCACTTACCTAGCTATTGTCCACAAACAGCGCTAATGTGGCTAACCCTGACAGAATTTTGGGATGTTTAAATATATATATTTTTTAAATAATTTCTGGGTAACAATGAAGTACCTTAGCATAATATATTTCCTTTAAAATGCACAAATAGCTTTTTAGCAAAAAAAAAACATTTCTGAAGTAAGATTTTTGCTAGGACTTTCTTAGTGGTCTGAGTGGGAAGCAGAGAACTGAAAACCTAGAGGTTTTTAACTCTGTCAATAAACACATTTTACCGCATGGTGATATCAAAAGTCACAATATCATTGGATTTAGTTTGCAATTTGGGTGGAAAATAAATACAAAATGATTTTACATGGCCTTTTTCAGATCCAACCAGTTTTCTTCATTGCTTCAATGTCATCACATTTAAAAAACCTCTCCTCTGTTCTTCTGGTGATGTAGGATAAGGGTACAGCTAAAGGCTAACGGAACTGGTCGTCTAGTACGTTCAGAACAGAGTTAAAGGAGCAAGTTTCTGGGCATGATAGAATAGGTTCAAGGCATAATGTACAGACAAAGGGATGGTAGGATGTGAGTACATTGGAGTTTAACCTAGGCATTGAGTAATGATGAGAGAGATATTGTCTCTATAGACATATAAACCAGGTGATGTCATTGCATTATGTGGGAGGTGGAACTAAATGGTAGGTTAAGGCATATTGAGCAGGGCTCGAGGCTCTACAGTGAAATAAGACAATCACTAACCAGGACAGTAATGGACAACGCATATTGACATTAGGGAAAGGCACGCATAGCCACGTGATCATAGGGGTCCAGTGAGTGGTTGGGCTGGCTGGAGACACGGCGATTCAGACAGCTAGCAGTTGTGATGGATTAGTAGGGTTCCGAGTAGCAGAGGGGTGCACATCCAATTGGCAAAATAGGTATAGTGGCCCAAGAAATTGGCCGATGGATATATTCAACTAACAGTCCAATATGCTCTAGACAGCTAGCGGGATAGCAGATGGGCATAAAGGGGACATCGCGGCGTAGGGGCCAGTTGAGTACCCTCTCGAGCAGGTTACGTCGTTAATCCAGTCGTGAAGGATCGGCGGGGTTCCGTGCCCCGAACCAGCAGTAGGTGTCCAGGTATTGTAGCCCAGGGGTGGCTGATGGGCCTCTTCAGCTAGCCGGGAGACTGGGCCTAGCATGGGCTAGCTGCAGGCTAATTGGTGCTTGCTTCGGGACAGACGTGGGATACGACAAGACGAAGGACAAAGACGTCTGACTGCTACGCCATCTTGGATGAGCCTAGTAGCGAACTAGCGATACGCTAATGAGGGAAACTAATATGGGCATGAAGAACTGGACCGCTTTCTAGTTGTCTCTGGCATTGTTTAACCAAAGCTTTTTGCTGTGGGAAGATAGTGTTCTTATGTCAGGGTTTATGATGCAACATACTGTTATCTCATGGATTTCAAAGGGTAATTGGCCTGTTTGACAGAAATCACAAGGAAGCATGTCTCTTTCATCAGCAACACCGTTCCTTCATTTGTTTTATTGAGCAGTAGTTAGCGAAATGTAAAAAGCTTTGCATTCAGCATCATGATTTTGCTCCTTATAGTTTCCCTTTTTTCCACAGACTTAGCTAGCTGCACAGTACGTAGTGAGGATTGGATTTGTCTAAAGCATGTTATTTACAGACCGATGGTTTCAAGGCCTTGGAAATCTACATGCTAAACATTTGCTCAATTTACAGTGCAGGAAAAATGTAAGGCCCTATATTCCCACTGAAATCCATTCCACAGATCACCATGTGTTTTGACATTTGACTTCAAGGCAAGACATTCATGCGGGGTTCCGTGGCGCGGCAGGGTAGCCCAGTGGTTAGAGCATTGGACTAATAACTGTAAAGGTTGCAAGTTCAAATCCCCGAGCTGTCAAGGTACAAATCTGTTGTTTTGCCCCTGAACAGGCAGTTAACCCACTGTTCCCAGGCCTTCATTGAAAATAAGAATATGTTCTTATCTGACTTGCCTGGTTAAATAAAGGTAAAATAAATAAAAAAAATTAAAAGAAATCACACACGTGGTTATATGCTTGTATAAACCAATGTGTTGAAGGGAGCACGTCAAGCGTCTGAAATGAAACCACGTTATATTTTAGTTCTTGGCTACACAGATGTCGCTTGACGCACATGAGCAGTTTGGATGAAATGGTTGAATAACGTGTACATTTATTCTTCAATGCTCTTGCATACAATGCCAGTCAGCATGTTGGATGCCGATACAATATGTATTATGACTGGATATTGCGATTTGATGTTCCAAACATATTTCTCACTATACAGTTGGTCTGCTGCAGAGAGAGACGAGCGGGAGCTTGAGAAAATACAAAAATAACATTATCTTTTTAAAATGTTTATTTACTTTTTATGGGCCTGGGCTCATAGAGTTGAATCGGTGAATTTGTCCTCCACTGTCATCCTGTCTCTCAACAAAGCTAACAGGATGAGTCTCTGCTGATAGTGCTACTGGAACACAAAAGACAAGGAAAACCTCTGCGAGATGGTCACACACAGAGTGAACATGTTTCACAATCAATTGGAGCAGATTAAGAGCTTTGCCAGAGCTTAATTGCAGAATGTGGTCAAGGGAGGCACAGCGACAGGGCCATAAAATAAACCTTTTAGACTATGTGACAGTGGGTGAACTTTCAACTGTGTCTCTCGCTCTCTCTGGGGGTAAAGTGTAGGATTTGGATTAAGCCTAATGCACTCCCACTTTTCTGTATTGCTTTTTGTTACAACTTCAACTTACTAACAAGGTGTATTGTTGTCTGGGTTTATCCAAGTCTGTTAACCACTTGATGTTTATCAATACCTTTTCAATCGCTCTGGATAAGATTGTCTGCTAAATGACTGAAATGTAATATACCGTTTGGGCCAAATAGATAGGCACCCTTGCAGTTTTCTCAACAAATAATTACCTAGTTCATCTAAAAAATGTGAAATTGAAAACGTTTGGTCACCACACCTTATTGGATTTTCTACATTGTAGCACAGATTTTATTTTGTAAACACAAGTTTACCATTTTAATAAAAAACATTAAGACAGAATTATTGTCATTCTGGAGCTAGTGCCTGGTTGCACAGCCTTTGGCCAAGATGACTACAGACAAAAAGCATCTTGTAGCACCTTTCTACTGACAATTTGTCCCACTTTTCAGCAGCAAACTGCTCTAATTCTTCAACATTTGAGCGGTGTCCTCCACCAACTGCTGTTTTCAGATCTGACCACTCCAGAACAGTACAGCATCTTTTTTTAAACCCTTCCTGGGTGATTTCTGATGTGTGTTTGGGGTCGTTGTCCTGCTGGAAGACCCACAACCTTCAATGGAGCCCCATTTTTAGACACTGGGTTGAACATAGAACTACAAAACACCTGATAACGTGCCGATTTCATGCCCTGCGCATGTTCAAGGCCCCCAGTACCAGAGGCAGCAAACCAACACAACTTTATCAAGCCTCCCCATCTTTGATTGTAGGGTCTTTTTATGGAATGCTTAATTTGGTTGTCAGTAAACACACCGCTGATCTGTACTGCCAAAGAGCTCAAATGTTTTCAATGATCCACCGAACATTTCCCCCGCAAAATGTAGGCTTGTTTACTGTTGGTGGGATTTTGAGTGTCTCCCTCAGCAGTGGGATCTTCCTATGTTTACCAATGCCCAAATGAAGTGTTCAAAGAAAAGAACACCCTCCCTATAATCAACTATGGGGTAGGTTCGATAATGCTGTGGGGTTGCTTTGTCTCTGGTACTGGGGGCCTTGAATGTGTGCAAGACCAAGGTGTTTTGGAGTGCAATTTTTCAAACCAGTGTCCAAAAACTGTCTCTGAAGGTTGTGGGATCTTCCAATAGGACAACAACCCCGAACACACATACAAAGCACCCTGGATTGGTGCAAGTAAAAATGCTGGATTGTTCTGGAGTGAACAGTGAAGAGTCCAGATTTGAGTCACATCCATAACCTATGCTGCGAGCTGAAAACAGCAGTTTGTGGTGGGCACACCTCGACATTGAATTAGAGCAGTTTTCTGCTGACGAGTGGTTCAAATTGCAAGTAGAACATTGCAGTAAGCTCATTGATCGCTTCAAGAAGAATTTGTTGGCAGTTACAGTTGAAGTCGGAAGTTTACATACACATAGGTTAGTCATTAAAACTAATTTTCCACTCCACAAATTTCTTGTTAACAAACTATAGTTTTGGCAAGTTGGTTAGGACATCTACTTTGTGCGTGACACAAGTAATTTTTCCAACAATTGTTTACAGACAGATTATTTCACTTATAATTCACTGTATCACAATTCCAGTGGGTCAGAAGTTTACATACACTAAGTTGACTGTGCCTTTAAACCGCTTGGAAAATTCCAGAAATGTCATCATGGCTTTAGAAGCTTCTGATTAGGCTAATTGACATCATTTGAGTAAGTTTGAGGTGTAGCTTTGAGTGTATTTCAAGGCCCACCTTCAAACTCAGTGGCAATTTGCTTGACATCATGGGAAAATGAAAATAAATCAGCCAAGACCTGTAAAAGACATCAGCCAAGCCAAGACCTGTAAGGAGTTGTGAAAAACTGATTTTAAATTTATTTGGCTAAGGTGTATGTAAACTTCCAACTTCAACTGTATCTTGGCAAAAGGCTATACAACCAAATAGTAAGAGGATGGAATCCACCCAAATATTTAGGGTTTCTGGATCCTTTCACAGCATTATATGGCTGCATTGAGACACTGACTTATCAAAGCCCAGCTCAGTTAATCCCGACCATTGTGTTGCTGAATTGTCATAAAATGCTTCAGCAAATGTACATTATGCCAGGGCTGTTGGTAGACACAAGGTAACCTAATTTGATGTCCCTCTAACTGCTCGGAATGCCTCTGCTGATCCAACAGCTATTGTATGCAGTTATTCTGTGCCTATGAGTTATACTGTGAGCATTGAGGCTGTAGGAAGACCACTGTGTGCAGCTCACCCTGCACTAACATAAATAACATGAGCATGTCTACTTCTGCTAAGCTTCCCAGTAAAGCAATGAAAACAATCAAGCATCCCAGAAAAGTGCTAAAAATAGCCCACGTTAACATATGCAGCATAAGAAACAAGGGTTATGAAATCACTAACTTGCTAGTAAAAGATGCAGAAGTAGACATGCTGATGTTATTTATGTTAGTGCAGGGTGAGCTGCACACAGTGGTTTTCCTACTAGAGCACACCGGCAGGTTAGAGCATTTGGACTAGTAACCGAAAGGATGCAAGATTGAATCCCCGAGCCGACCAGGTAAAAATCGGTTCTGCCCCTGAACAAGGCAGTTAACCTACTGTCCCTAAGCCGTCATTGAAAATAAGAATTTGTTCTTAACTGACTTGCCTGGTTAAGTAAAGATGTAAAGAATAGTGGCTCCTTCTTTAAAAGTTGGGGGGGGGGGCCTCTGTTCCTGGTGACTTTCTTCAGCAAAGATGGCTGACAAAGTATTACGGTGGAAGCAAATGTAAGTAGTTATAACATCATAACGAGTCAGGCAAAACATTTATAATTGAGAGGAATATGTTAGTTAATGTAGAGACAGATGTTTCTGCATATATTTTTGGGGGCATAAAGTTAATTGACAACTTGCTAAATAGCGATTTATCTGAGTGTTATGACATGAGTATGAAATTGTAATTTGTGTTTTAATGTTTTATGGACTCCTGAGAGAACCCGTAAACCAGGCTGTCGTCTGTGAAACAGTGGATGTAAAGAATCTAGCCTGCTAAAGCATTTACTGCAAATGTAATGTACAATTGTGTAAGCTTGCCTTGCAATGCAGCTGATGTAACATAGCTAGCTAGCTATTTACTTATTGTGTAGTGGCGGATAAAAATAACTGTACGCCTATGGATGTGTAGCTAGCTAGCTAGCTACAGATCTGTGTATGGACCCGAAAACGTTAGGTCCTGAACTAATATTCATACCAATCTATGAACCTCAGCTATCATAGTTGTTGTATCAACTTCAAGTCTGGATGGCATAAATGAAGCCTATGGATAGAGTACAATATAATAACTTTATTGTGCCATGTCCTATATACATACTTTTAATGATGCTGTGTCTGCATGTATGTATTACAATTATACACTTCAACAGTGTTTACCACTCCTGCTCCTGAGACATCAATGATTACACGTTGTAACTATGCAATAGACTATAAACATGATTTAAGTAAAGGCTGATTTGTAATTCATATATACAGAATAAGACACCTATGCATATCATACTCTCTTCATCTGCATTAATCTGAGGACACAGGATAGTATTTCAATGAGATACTTAATTTCACCAGTGGAGAATGTGAAACGCTTTATTGAAAGTTCATTATACAGGTGTTATAGATATATAATACATGCATTATGATAATTGTAATATAAATCAGTTCAATCAGTACGTCAATACACACATGGTGTGCATTATAAAATGAGGAAGAAAGATGAGGTGTAGACGACCAACCTTCGGGCCAACTGGGGGCCCAAGGCTATCTTAAGAGTGTGTGAGGTGGCGATTATGGGACTGGCTTCCTCTCAAATCAAAACATACCTGCAGACGAGAGACAGAGCATGATCAAGCCTTGTATTTTTATTCTAACACGGTCAGTCATCATAATCATCAGGAGGTGAAATGCAAAACTGACCTTGGATCATTAACTCTGGGATTACTACATCTCTATCTGTATTTCAGTGTAAAGCATCTCTTTAATAATACTTCCTGTTGACCGGACCAAGTGACCCCTCACCTAGGATTATGCTGTGCCCTCTGTCAGTTAGTTCAGATGCGGGAGGGGTTCACCAAAACAGCTGATATAACCTAGGATTTTTAACCTGAGGATTTAGAGAGAAGGGGAGAGGGATGAAGTGAAGAAGAGACTTATTGTGTGTGGTCTCACCTGGTGTCCACACTAAGTGGCTACAGAGTACTGTATGCTGAAAAACAGACACATGAGGAAAAACCATGGAAGATAATATATGTGACGCAGACACCTATCGAAGTGTACCTGAAACATTTAAATATAGAGGGCTATGTGTCTCACCACTTGGTTATTGCAAGGCTAACCCACAGGGAAATCATGACTTGGCATTAACAGATAAACACAGCCATTTTCACTGGACTACGTGGTGTAAATCTGAATATTAGCAGCTGACATATTAAGTTTTTTAAAATTAATGCATGTGAGACAGGTTCCATGTACAATAAGACAGGCAGAGAGGAAGAGAAAAAGAACACAGAACAGTTGAATTATCTCTGGTTATGGACACTTGACACAAATAAAGCTTCCACGGCCTGTTCTTTGGACAGTGAACATTTAGCAATATCTACATTTTTGACCCCTTGATAAGCTCGCTCTCTGAAAGTAAAGAAAATAACTTATTTTTTGTAGATATGAAAACAATAACTGAGATACGACCGTTCCATCTAAAGCGGCAGATGTAAAAAAGTAATGACTTTTCAAATAAGTTGCCTTAAACGTTATGTTGGCAGACAATTTGTTAGCTACGCTGTCCTTACGAACCACATAGCATATCATTACAGCAGTATGTACCGGTATCTTAGCTATCTAACGTTAGTAGTTATACATCAATCTTGCCATTAACGACGTCAGTAGTTACTCCTCTAACACTGAGATGCAGTGTCTTAGACCGCTGCACCACTCTACAAACATGTACACAGGGATTTTGTATTGTAGATATGTGATACTAGAGTAGTGGCCTAAGGGGACCCACTTAATGTGTTGTAAAAGTGTTATGAAATGTAATATTATAAATTGTATAGAACTGCCTTAATGTTGCTGGACCCCAGGAAGAGTGGGGGATCCTTAAAAAATACAAATCCTATCTCTGGGGTGCCAATCATTTTGTAAATTCCATTTGTCTTTCCTTTCTAAAAATGTTTTTGGAAACTTAAGTTTACAAAAATCAAATTGGTTCTGATATGTTGAAAATCAAATCTGAAATGAGATGAAATAGGGAATTATTTACAAAAGTACACAGGTGTCAATATACACTGCTCAAAAAAATAAAGGGAACACTTAAACAACACAGTGTAATTCCAAGTCGATCACACTTCTGGGAAATCAAACTGTCCACTTAGGAAGCAACACTGATTGACAATAAATTTCACATGCTGTTGTGCTAATGGAATAGACAATAGGTGGAAATTATAGGAAATTAGCAAGACACCCCCAATAAAGGAGTGGTTCTGCAGGTGGTGACTACAGACCACTTCTCATTTCCTATGCTTCCTGGCTGATGTTTTGGTCACTTTTGAATGCTGGCGGTGCTTTCACTCTAGTGGTAGCATGAGATGAAGTCTACAACCCACACAAGTGGCTCAGATAGTGCAGCTCATCCAGGATGGCACATCAATGCGAGCTGTGGCAAGAAGGTTTGCTGTGTCTGTCAGCAAGGCGCTACCAGGAGACAAGCCAGTACATCAGGAGACGTGGAGGAGGCCGTAGGAGGGCAACAACCCAGCAGCAGGACCGCTACCTCCGCCTTTGTGCAAGGAGGAGCAGGAGGAGCACTGCCAGAGCCCTGCAAAATGACCTCCAGCAGGCCAAAAATGTGCAGACTCCATGAGGGTGGTATGAGGGCCCGACATCCACAGGTGGGGGTTGTGATTACAGCCCAACACTGTGCAGGACGTTTGGCATTTGCCAGAGAACACCAAGATTGGGAAATTCGCCACTGGCGCCCTGTGCTCTTCACAGATGAAAGCAGGTTCACACTGAGCACATGTGACAGTCTGGAGATGCCGTGGAGAACGTTCTGCTGCCTGCAACATCCTCCAGCATGACCGGTTTGACGGTGGGTCAGTCATGGTGTGGGGTGGCATTTCTTTGGGGGGCTGCACAGCCCTCCATGTGCTCGCCAGAGATAGCCTGACTGCCATTAGGTACCGAGATGAGATCCTCAGACCCCTTGTGAGACCATATGCTGGTGCGGTTGGCCCTGGGTTCCTCCTAATGCAAGACAATGCTAGACCTCATGTGGCTGGAGTGTGTCAGCAGTTCCTGCAAGAGGAAGGCATTGATGCTATGGATTGGCCCGCCCGTTCCCCAGACCTGAATCCAATTGAGCACATCTGGGACATCATGTCTCGCTCCATCCACCAACGCCACAGACTGTCCAGGAGTTGGCGGATGCTTTATTCCAGGTCTGGGAGGAGATCCCTCAGGAGACCATCCGCCACCTCATCAGGAGCATGCCCAGGCTTTGTAGGGAGGTCATACAGGCACGTGGAGGCCACACACACTACTGAGCCTCATTTTGACTTGTTTTAAGGACATTACATCAAAGTTGGATCAGACTGTAGTGTGGTTTTCCACTTTAATTTTGAGTGTGACTCCAAATCCAGACCTCCATGGGTTGATAAATTTGATTTCCATTGATAATTTTTGTGTGATTTTGTTGTCAGCACATACAACTCATTCATTCAGATCTAGGATGTGTTATTTTAGTGTTCCCTTTATTTTTTTGAGCAGTGTATTTGGCCGCAACTGTACCTGTTGAGACTAAGGGTGCAGGCCACAGCAAGCTAGCAAACTGAAATAGTAGCACCTAAATAATTGAGAATGTAAGTGATTTTTGCACTAGTGTGACCATGTAAAGCCATCTTTCTCACACAAAAGTTGATCTGTGTGTGAGAATATATGAAATAATGATAAGATTGGCCTTGAAGGGTGTGTATTTGTACACTGTACATCCAGTAATAGTGGAGGCAATTTTAAGTTGACTAATTGATAGCTTGAAAAAAATATATATATATTGGGTGTGTGCGTTTGTGCGACGGTGTCATCTATTGTTGCACTTTATATTGCTGCCCTCTAACAAGGACTAGCCCTTTGAAATCTACACCTGTACTCCAAAAGCACTTCCTTTACAGGAGTGCCTGAGTCTGTTTAGGGTAGAACTCAGTAAGTCCCCCTTGTCATGAGGCATCTCATAAGAGCACATGGACATCTTGGTGCATCTTCTCTCCAGTAGTATTTGAGGGGGGTTGTGTGAATGTTAGTATATAAGCACCAGCCCCTTTCCATAAACCTATGTTGTTCTCCCTCTCCAGACCCCGGGATGCAGGAGAGCTCTTTAGTTACACTTTAGTTACACTCCTGAATAATGCAGTTGTCTGCCCACTTCCTGATGACAGAACTGCAGGTCCCTTTCCTGTGGTGAAATATTTAAGGGGTGATTGTTTTGACCTGGAGCATCACCCCAAATCCTAAGGATGCCCTGTCAGTAACACCTACTGTTTGGAGTTTTGTCATGTTTTTCAGACACAAAACAAAGGGGGAGGCTTACTCGGTCAACTTAGTTGTTGGCTTGGGTTCTATGTTGTCTCTGTCCGGTGAGGTGAAACGGGGTGGAGTTGTTTGGTTTGAGGGGAGACACTCCTCCTTTACCCCTCCCCCTCTTACCCACTCCACCTGTCCCGTCCCTCCCTCCATTTCTGGCCTGTCACCACACAGCTGCCTGGTTAACCCTGGGGTAGTGAGGAGCAGAACCAGCGGGGCGGTAAGCCTCTTAACGGGCTCATTGCCTGCTTGTCAGTCAGTGTCCAAATAAAGAAAGGCCTTATGGGATTTAGAGGGGAAGCACTTGTTCACTGCTTGACCTCCCGCTGTGACTAGGAGATCTGGGGCAAGTGTGGGAATTGTCATTGGATGGTCTATCCTGTTGGCCTTTGGGGAACTGTGAGAACATTGAGGGTGTAGTTTGGCTCCAGGGGGTGGAGTTGGCTCGATGTGCTAATCAGAATACTCCCCCAGTTACGGTGACTTGGACTGGAGCCTCATGGAAAGGCTACTTAGGGTTCCAACTTTGACCAAGCCCAATCTGAGGGTGTTATGAAGTTATGGTTGACCTGTCAGTGATTAGATTAGTTTGGGTATTCAGACCCCCCCCCCCACGAATAGCATTAATGCCCAAGTGTTGGCAACCGGATACATGTTTATACACTCTTCTTGTCTTACAACTATTTTGGGTGTTGTTCAAGAATCACAATGTAATTTTACATGGTAATTAATTCAATAAAGTTGAATACAGGTCTGTTAATCCTCTTTTAGCGTTGTCGATTCCCAAACAAAGAATGGTGCCACACCCCTCTACCTGGCCTGCCAGGAGGGCCACCTGGAGGTCGTCCAATACCTGGTGAAGGACTGCGGGGCAGAGCCAAGCATCAGAGCCAATGACGGGATGACACCTCTGCATGCTGCTGCCCAAATGGGCCATAACACTGTCATTGTCTGGCTGGTAGGTCATTGTCCTGATTCATACGGTCTGCTTTTGTCATTTCTTCTACTGTATTTGTTGTACTGTGTTGTACTGTATTGTGTGTTTGAGTCCTAGACAAGCACTACATAAATCCACTGTGGGTGTACATAGGGCTGTTGCAGTGACTGTATTACTGCCACAACAGCAGTCATGAATCATGACCGCAGTCAAAATCCACGTGACCGTTGAGTCAAGGTAATCCCCTCCTATGCACTCTGGACATGTTTTGGTAGTACCCAACTTTCTAAATACCATCAGGTCCTAATGGCCTGGTACTCAGGGCTCTATTGTCCCTCCATCAGGTCCTAATGGTCTGGTACTCAGGGCTCTATTGTCCCTCCATCAGGTCCTAATGGCCTGGTACTCAGGGATCTACTGTCCCTCAAACAGGTCCTAATGGCCTGGTACTCAGGGATCTACTGTCCCTTCATCAGGTCCTAATGGCCTGGTAGTCAGGGACCTACTGTCTCTCCATCAGGTCCTAATGGCCTGGTACTCAGGGATCTACTGTCCCTCCATCAGGTCCTAGTATAGATAGTCCTATACTATACTGGATGGACTGGTTACATTATGCTATGCTCCTAACTTTCTATTCATGAGTCTGGGAGAGAATGTCTAGGTCTACGCAATGCTGTTGGTTCATTGATTGTGCATGGTGGCTTACAGATTTAGCCTACCATTATAGTGAATGTGATTTTAAAAAACCTAGTAAAAGGGATGTTTTTTATATTTTCATTATTTATAGGCCCACACATTTATCTTTTTAGCTACATCATATCTCACGACCATGAGTTTGGGCGGAATATCACCTGTCACGTAGCGAGAGGCTGAGGTAGACTATTAGGCCGAAGTAGACTATCCAACATGATTGAAAAATGAATTGGTAGGAAAGCGGCCTCCAATCACTCTTGACTGCATACAGATGACATGTCTTTTTGCACCTGACCCTTTGCTAATGGGCCATTCTAAATCGCAACTCATTTTATATATTAGTAAAGACAACATTTGAATTGAGAATAGTCTGATGGGTGAAAGTACGATCACTTGATGAAAGAGCATGTGCAGCCTGAGGGAAGCTTTTCTTGCGACTTTCTCAAATCATCAATAGCTTATAGTTGCATCATGCAGCCCATATATGGGGTGGCTAGTGGCTAGAGCATTGGACTAGTAACTGAAAGGTTGCAAGTTCAAATCCCCTAGCTGACAAGGTATAATTCTGTTGTTCTGCTCCTGAACAGGCAGTTAACCCACTGTTCCTAGGCCGTCATTGAAAATAAGAATTTGTTCTTAACTGACTTGCCTAGTTAAATAAAGGTGTAAAAAAATATATATATATATAAAGGCATTTTAAGGTTTGTATAATTCACAACTGAAGTTGCCAAATCGGTTCTATATGTTAGATTTAGAGTTGTTTGAAATGATCCCTTTTACGCTCAACACAGCCACTTCATATGCGCACTCGCTCCAGAATATAAATATATAAAATGTCCTTTTCCATTTTATTCACTTCAATTATATTATTTTTACTATAATATAATGGCAGAGGACTGGTTGCATATCTTGTCTGCTAATTGAACAAGCCTGCAGCCTATGGCCCATAGCCAGATAACATACAGTAGGCCTGCTCATATTCTGTTCTTCTGAAATACATTTATGTCATGTTCCTTTAGACCTGCCTAAAATAATGGGATTATTGCAATGGTGTATTATGAAATAGATTTTTTTTTAATACTTTTTATTTTTGAATGTAGAAAAGGCACATCAGCGGCTTGTATGAGTGGAGGCTTGGAGATGCTAAACATGTTTATGCTAATTAAGGGTCAATTACCATGAGATTGGCAGTTTTTTGCATGCCAATAATCAGCTGACAAAATGTCATGATGCCACAGACCTACATGTACTTCAGTACCCTTTTAACCATAAAGGACATACAGTGCCTTCAGAAAGTATTCAGACCCCTTGACTTTTTACACATTACATAACAGCCTATTGTCTACTTATTAGTCAAATTGAAGAGATACAGTGCCTTCAGAAAGTATTCAGACCCCTTGACTTTATATACATTTTGTTACGTTACAGCCTTATTCTAAAATTGATTAAATTGTTTTCCCCCTCAGCAACCTACACACAATACCCCATAATGACAAAGCAAAAACAGTTTTTTAGAAATGGTTGCTAATTAAAAAAAGAAATAACCTAACTGATCACATTTACATAAGTATTCAGGCCCTTTACTCGGTACTTTGTTGAAGCACATTTGGCAGCAATTACAGCCTTGAGTCTTCTTGGGTATGATGCTACAAGCTTGGCACACCTGTATTTGGTGAGTTCCTTAAATTCTTCTCTGCAGATCCTCTCAAGCTCTGTCAGGTTGGATGTTGAGCGTTGCTGCACAGCTATTTTCAGGACTCTCCAGAGATGTTAGATCGGGTTCAAGTCTGGGCTCAGGCTGGGCTACTCAAGGACATTCAGAGACTTGTCCCGAAGCCACTCCTGCGTTGCCTTGGCTGTGTGCTTAGGGTCGTTGTCCTGTTGGAAGGTGAACCTTCACCCCAGTCTGATGTCCTGAGCGCTCTGGAGCAAGTTTTCATCAAGGAACTCTGTACTTTGCTCCATTGATCTTTGCCTCAATCTTGACTAGTCTCCCAGTCCTTGCTGCTGAAAAACATCCCAACAGCATGATCTTAGTTTCATCAAACCAGAGAATCTTGTTTCTCATGGTAAAACTCCAAGCGGGCTGTCATGTGCTTTTTTACTGAGGAGTGCCTTTCGTCTGGCCACGCTACCATAAAGGCCTGATTGGTCAAGTGCTGCAGAGATCTTTGTCCTTCAGGAAGGTTCTCCCATCTCCACAGAGGAACTCTAGATCTGTGACAAAGGCCCTGGGTGGTTGTAAACTTCTTCCATCTAAGAATGATGGAGGCCACTGTGTTCTTGGGGACCTTCAACAATGCAGAAATGTGTCGGTGCCCTTCCTCAGATCTGTGCTTAGACACATGCCTGTCTCGGAACTCTATGGACAATTCCTTAAACCTCATGGCTTGGTTTTTGCTCTGACATGCACTGTCAACTGTGGGACCTTTATACAGTTGAAGTCGGAAGTTTACATACACCTTAGCCAAATACATTTAAACTCAGTTTTTACCAATTCCTGACATTTAATCCTAGTAAAAATTCCCTGTCTTAGGTCAGTTGGGATCACCACTTTATTTTAATGTGAAATATCAGAACAATAGTAGAGATTTATTTCAGGTTTTATTTCTTTCATCACCTGCCCATGTGAAGTTTGCATACACTCAATTAGTATTTGGTAGCATTGCCTTTAAATTGTTTAACTTGGGTCAAACGTTTTGGGTAGCCTTCCACAAGCTTCCCACAATAAGTTAGGTGAATTCTGCCCATTCCTCCTGACAGAGCTGGTGTAACTGAGTCAGGTTTGTAGGACTCCATGCTTCGGATTGATTTGCACTTTTCGCACCAAAGTACGTTTGAATTAAAAATATATATTTCACCTTTATTTAATTAACCAGGTAGGCTAGTTGAGAACAAGTTCTCATTTACAACTGCGACCTGGCCAAGATAAAGCAAAGCAGTGCGACACAAACAACAACACAGAGTTAAACATGAAATAAACAAACATACAGTCAACAACATATTAGAAAAATAGTATATATTCAGTGTGTGCAAATGAGGTAAGATAAGGGAGGTAAGGCAATAAATTGGCCATAGTGGCAAAATAATTACAATTTAGCAATTAAACACTGGAGTGATAGATGTACAGAAGATGAATGGGATGAGGTTGTTGGATTGGCTATTTACAGATGGGCTATGTACAGGTGCAGTGATCTGTGAGCTGCTCTGACAGCTGGTGCTTAAAGTTAGTGAGGGAGATACAGTGGGGCAAAAAAAGTATTTCGTCAGCCACCAATTGTTCAAGTTCTCCCACTTAAAAAGATGAGAGGCCTGTAAATTTCATCATAGGTACACTTCCACTATGACAGACAAAATTAGAAGAAAAAAACCCAGAAAATCACATTGTAGGATTTTTTTATAAATTTATTAGCAAATTATGAAAAGTCTCCAGCTCAGTGGTTTTTGCAATTTGTTCCAGTCATTGGCAGCAGAGACCTGGAAGGAAAGGCAGCCAAAGGAGGAATTGGCTTTGGGGGGTGACCTGTGAAAATACTGTTTGTATGCATGCATGCATACGCAACATTTGACCAGAAAACCAGGAATGATTGTTCCTGTAGTAGAAATGGCACATTATGCCTTGTGTTTTAGTAATTTATTAGCAGCTCACCACCAGATACATACATGTACGCATACATACACAACAATAACACATTTGATTTACATAATCTAAGTGCTTAACCTCTCCGGTACAAGTGGGACGCTAGAAACGCTAGTGACTCACCTCGACAACAGCCAGTGAAATTGCAGGGCGCCAAATTAAAAACAACAGAAATCGCATTATTAAAATTCCTCAAACATACAAGTATTATACACCATTCTAAAGATAAACTTATTCTAAATCCAACCACAGTGTCCGATTTCAAAAAGGCTTTACTGCAAAAGCACACCATGCGATTATGTTAGGTCAGCACCTAGTCACAGAAAACCATACAGCCATTTTCCAGCCAAGGAGAGGGCTCACAAAAGTCAGAAATAGTGATTAAATTAATCACTAACCTTTGATCTTCTTCAGATGGCACTCCCTGATCTCCATGTTAGACAATACATGTGTGTTTTGTTCGATAAAGTTCATCTTTATGTCCAAATACCTTCTTTTTGTTTAGTCCAGTAATCCAAATGCACAAGTCATGGACACTAAATCCAGACGAAAAGTCAAGAAATGTCCATTAAAGTTCGTAGAAACATGTTAAACGATGTATATAATCAATCTTTAGGATGTTTTTATCATAAATCTTCAATAATATTCCAACCGGCTAAACTAAAGGCTTTCAGCCTGACCACTTGTTGAAACAGCTCTTATTCGCTCCCCTTTCATGGTAGAAGCCTGAAACAATGTTCTAAAGACTGTTGACATCTAGTGGAAGCCCTAGGAAGTGCAATCTGACCCCATAGACACTGTATATTGGATAGGCAATCACTTGAAAAACTACAAACCTGAGATATCCCACTTCCTGGTTGGATTTTTCTCAGGTTTTCGCCTGCCATATGAGTTCTGTTATACTCACAGACATAGTTCAAACAGTTTTAGAAACTTCAGTGCTTTCTATCCAAATCTACTAATAGTATGCATATCCTAGCCTCTGGGCCTGAGTAGCAGGCAGTTTACTCTGGGCACGCTTTTCATCCGGACGTGAAAATATTGCCCCTACACCAAAGAAGTTAAAGCTCTTTAGTCTACAGAGCAACACCCATCCACTACCAATTGTTGATAGAGAATGCTTAATGTTAGGGTTAATGGATACCAATTTGTTGGTGGGAAGTTGAACATCTATAAACTAAGGGGAGCCTTCTAACAAAGTGTTACCGAACCAAATGGCAGCTGGCGCTACATACTGTTCAGCCTCTACTATCCGTTGCAGATGAGCTTCACAGAGATCAGCCTGTCAGACCGGGACTGTGACGGTGCCACGGCCATGCACTTCGCCGCCAGCCGCGGCCATGCCAAGGTGCTCAGCTGGCTGCTACTGCACGGTGGCGAGATCATCACCGATAGCTGGGGCGGAACGCCGCTACACGATGCTGCCGAGAACGGGGAGCTGGAGGTGTGTGTGGTGGGGGGGTTGCCAGTTTATAACCGTCCATAGGGAGAGATCTGTAGGAGAACACATGACAATGGTTCAATGGGGTTAGACACCGTATAGGGCTGTGTGTGAGGCTAGTCAAGACAGCAAGTGGGATGGGAATTACGAACAGGTAACTTCATACAAATCCAGAAATAGCCAAGGGAGCCCATTACACCATGCATTTGAGTGAGAGCGGAAAGTTGATATTGTCTCCCTAAGGTTAGACGCACAGTTGTTTTTTTTATGAGCTGACATTCGTCTGTGTTGCTGTCTTTGTCACTGTCTCTCTCTTCCTCCGTCTCTTTTGCAGTTGTTTCTGACTCCTTCTCCCCATCTCTCTCTCTCTCTCTCTCTCTCTCTCTCTCTCTCGTTGACGATGTTGTTAGTATGTTCGCCTGCTGTTTTTGGTTTCTGTATGTTTGCTATGAGTATGAGCCGCATGCCTGTATTTGTATTCATTAAGGATCCCCAATAGCTGCTGCCAAGGCAGCAGTTACTCTTCATGGGGTCCAGCAACATTAAGGCAGTTATACACAATTTAAAATATGACATTACATTTCAAAACACTTTTCTTTGCCCTCATGCCACTACTCTACTACCACATATCTACAATACAAAATCCATGTGTGTGTGTGTAGATTGCGTGTCTTATCATGTGTGTGTAAGCGTGTCTCTTCACAGTCCCCGCTGTTCTAGAATATGTATTTTTATACTGCTTGCATCAGTTACTTGATATGGAATAGAGTTCCATGTGGACATGGCTCTACATAATACTGTGCACATGTCAATACTTTTCTGCTTGATAAACAGTGCACTTTTCTGTATGTTGTAAAAGCGTTACATCGTCGCTGCCCATATCATTGCATAGTGCAGAAAATACACGAGAGTTCAGGGGCTTTGTTTTCACAAAGTTAACCATTTTCACTGTAGTGTCCAAAATTTCTTTCAAGTTGTCAGGCATTCCCTTGGCAGGAAGAGCCTCTCGGTGGATGCTGCAGTGTACCCACCTGGTGTCGGGAGCAACTGCTTGCATGCGCATTACCACTCCACTATGTCTCCCTGTCATGGCTTTTGCGCCGTCAGTACAGATACCAACACATCTTGACCACCAAAGTCCATTTGATGTCACAAAGTTGTCCAGTACTTAAAAACTCTCCTGGTTTCCAGTGGTTTGCAGAAGGGGATGTCTTCCTTAACTGACCATGCATAAACGTAACAGACATACACCAGGAGCTGTGCCAGGGCCGCCACGTCTGTTGACTCATCCAGCTGTAACGCATAGAATTCACTGGCTTGTATGCAAACCAGTAATTGTTTCAAAACATCTTTTGCCATGTCACTAATGCATTGTGAACACTAGTGTTTGAAGATAATGTCTGTGTAGTTTTCTTGGCCTTTCCCCCAGCATTGTCCCAGTAATATCTGCGGCAGCAGGAAGAATTAAGTCCTCCACAATAGTATGGAGCTTGCCTGTCCTAGCCCCTCGGTAGTTCACCATATAAGACGCTTCTAGCCCCTTCTTATTAACTGTATCTGTTGCTTTTATACTACTTGACTACCATGGCTTATTTTTCAAATTGGCATGTTTTGTTTCTAAATATCTGTGTAAGAGTGAAGGTTTCATTGAGTTGTGAGAGAGTACTTTTGCACATATAACATACTGTGGCTGACGAAAGGCACTACTCCCAATATAAGTGAACCCAAAATCAATGTTGTTCTCATCATATGTGCGCCTCTTCGATGGTCCAACGTCCGTGTCTGTTCAGTTATTTCCTGGGTAAGGGGGCAGTAGCTCTTCAGCTGCATCTGTGTCCATGCTAGCTGGGCTAACAACAAATGTAGAATTACTTATGCTAGCATTGGATGTGGTCGTGGAAGCAGAATAACTTGTGTCGTCAGCAGGTGCAGGTGTAGTACTGCTGGTAGTAGCAGCATGATGTCCTAGTAGTAGTAGCAGTACTACCAGTAGAGCTGGTAGTAGCAGTACGATGCCCTAGTAGTAGTAGCAGTACTACCAGTAGAGCTGGTAGTAGCAGTATGATGCCCTAGTAGTAGTAGCAGTACTACCAGTAGAGCTGGTAGTAGCAGTATGATGTCCTAGTGGTAGTAGCAGTATGATGTCCTAGTAGTAGTAGCATTACTACCAGTAGAGCTGGTCTGTGTCTCTAAATTTTATTTTTGGCAGTGAAACGAGGCTACTAAAGCGAGGAAAAAAACCTCACCCAAATGTATAGCCTCGTTGGAAAATATAAATGGACTGTTTGAAAATGTGGGAAAAATTTTTTATTTGGAGTATCCCCAACGACATTGCGCGTATCCCAGTTTGGGAACACCTGCGTTAAGAGATTGTCACGTTCTGACCTTTATTTCCTTTGTTTTGTCTTTATTTAGTATGGTCAGGGCGTGAGTTGGGGTGGGCAGTGTTTTTCTATGTTGGGGTTTTGAGTTCAGCCTAGTATGGTTCTCAATCAGAGGCAGGTGTCGTTAGTTGTCTCTGATTGAATCACACTTAGGTAGCCTGGGTTTCACTTTTGGTTTGTGGGTGTTTGTTTCCGTACGGTACTGTTTCGGTTTTCGTTCATGTTTATTGTTTTATATTTCATAGTGTTCAGTTTATCTTAAAATAAATAATATGTTATGGACACTTACCACGCTGCGCATTGGTCCTCCGATCCTTCTCGCTACTCCTCCTCCCCAGAGGAGGAAGAATGCCGTTACAGAGATAAAGCAGACTCTTCATTTCACCTGTCACAGACCGGATCACTCACTGTTGCAGCACTCCAGGAGATCTAGTTACAGTATGGAATTCACAACTAAAGGTTTGCCAGCCAGATATGACTAAGTTAACGGTATAAAATGTGCAAAATGCTCTGAAGTTGTGCATTTGGTTAGCAAATTTAGTAGCTAATTATCTAGCTAAGTGGTTAGCTTCTTGAAAAAACAAGCTTCTCCAGGTGACAGCAGAGAATCCTCTCCTGGATCAAGAACCTTCTGTCAAACATTTATTTTGTGTGAGTAGCATTTTTTTTGTTACTTGTATGACTTTGAGCTGGGGATGTCTGTCCTGCAAGTGGTTTGTCAGAGACTGTATAACATTTTTGCAATGCGCATGTTAGCATTTAGCTAGCATTCACTGTGGGATTTTACATGTACTTGTTAGCATTGCTAACCTTTGGATTCAGAGGGTCAGTGGGGCTTGAAAATAGTGGCCCTTGTGTTCAGTGCCAGTATTACCAAATATCCCTGGTTAGCAACATGTCGAAATTAAGGTTTGACAATCTGGATAACGGCCAAACCTACGGATGACATTTGGCTTACTCCTAAAAAGAACGGACAAAGTTTTGTCCGTTCAGTGTGTCCTTCCCCTCTCTCTTTCTCTCCTAGTGCTGTCAGATCCTGGTGGTGAATGGGGTGGACCTGGGCATACGGGACCAGGACGGCTTCTCGTCAGCTGACTTGGCAGAGTACAATGGGCACGTCCAGTGTGCCAAGTACCTGTGCACTGTTGAGAACATGGTGAGACACAGGATGCATTAGACAGGACACACTGTAGTGAAATTGTTTCAACGGAAAATGAAATGTAGTCCGTTTTCTTCCACTGGTGCCTAATGAATACAACCCAGGTGAAATTTGTAGGTAGGGGGGATTATCTAGATGAGAGGAAGATTAAGTCTATTCCAGCCAGGGCACTAAATTAACTTTTTTCATGGTAGCACTGTTGCCCCGAACTTCAACAGTAAGAAGCACCAGTTAAAAATGTAGATTTTTAAAATATTTTTTTTACTGCAAATGACTGTCCTATCATTCTTAATTGTCATCAAATGTTACCTTGATGTAGAACTCACTAGAGTGGGCAAGACAGAATAAAAACTACTTTTTAATAACAGTATTCAAAAGTGCAACATCAAACAATTTTATATAGGTGAATTAAATAACCTTGTAAACTGTTTGACAGGATACCTCATTTCCATACGTTGATTTACATTTTTACATTTACATTTAAGTCATTTAGCAGACGCTCTTATCCAGAGCGACTTACAAATTGATGATCCATTTTTTGATTGGATTTGTAATCCATCATTTTTCTGCATGAGTAACATGGGTCTGAATTTGGTAAAAGCCATATCTTCTTTGGCAATGCAGTAAGCGGTGTTCAATTGAATCTGTAGCTGAGTTAGCTGCCTGTTCACCGGCTTGTTCCCTGTCAAATACGGCTGTCTGGTAGTAGACGTAGTGATGTTGTTCCTGCCCCCTTCCCTCAATGCACTTGTCCAGGAAATTGGTGTGCTTTTGGCATAAGTTATGTTTTAGCAATGACTTGTGTTTTAGGTTGCTGGACCCAGAAGCAAAATAAGTTTTCCCTGCTGCTTTTACCCCACACTTACGACAGTGTGTAGTTTTATCCCTCCTTAGCCACTTGAATTTACGAAGTCACCCCTCTCGAAACATGTAGATCTTTGATTTTTTTCTGAGGTGGATCGGTAGCAGATATCTGACATTGTCCATCTTCTGGTTGTGGTTGATCATTTTCATAATTAGTTTTTTGCTAAGGAAAGCTTCAATTCTGCCGCATTTTGTTGTTCTTGCTAGCTAGCTAATGCCATTACTTAGCTGACAAAGGGGCAGCACAAGTCTGAGGGAAAGTTTGCTTGAAAAGGGATTGGTTGTGTGCCTGGCATGTGATTTAATTAGCTACATTTAAACATTTGTAGCATTATGATTTGTACACAATGTTTCAGCCTGTCTTGTTTGAGCAGTGAAGAAGTGTTGCGGTGTAATATTGTTATGCAATTATATACACAGTGCTCCCAAAATAAAAGATATTAGTCGCACAGCAACATTTTTAGTTAAACTGGGGGAGCCCTGAATCCAGCTTGAATGTAAAGATAATACACTGCTCAAAAAATATAGGGAACACTTAAACAACACAATGTAACTCCAAGTCAATCACACTTCTGTGAAATCAAACTCTCCACTTGACACTGATTGACAATAAATTTCACATGCTGTTGTGCAAATCGAATAGACAACAGGTGGAAATTATAGGAACGCACAGCCCTCCATGTGCTCGCCAGAGGTAGTGAGACTGCCATTAGTTACCGAGCTGAGATGTGGCTGGAGTGTGTCAGCAGTTCCTGCAAAAGAGGAAGGCATTGATGCTATGGACTGGCCCGCCCGTTCCCCAGACCTGAATCCAATTGAGCACATCTGGGACATCATGTCTCGCTCCATCCACCAACGCCACGTTGCACCACAGACTGTCCAGGAGTTGGCGGATGCTTTAGTCCAGGTCTGGGAGGAGATCCCTCAGGAGACCATCCGCCACCTCATCAGGAGCATGCCCAGGTGTTGTAGGGAGGTCATACAGGCACGTGGAGGCCACACACACTACTGAGCCTCATTTTGACTTGTTTTAAATTCTCTGGTAATGCCAATACAGAATACTATCAAATGCTTCTCAAAGATGCCCTCTGGTGGTCAAACTAGCAGTAACAGAAGAAATGGTTGACAAATACATAATGTGCCACAGAATGCTGCAGCAGCATGCAAGGTGTCTCGCAGTGTGATGCAACTTTTAAAGGAGGAACCATTGTACAGTAAGTTGTACAACTTGAGTGTGTAGAGCAAGATAGAAATGTATCATGTGTAAGAGACGATTATCGTTGTGTAGAATAGGAAGTTGTGTCGCGTAGAATAGGAAGTTGTGTCAACTCTATTTGTTACATTTCGATACAACATTCAAAATGTTTGACTTCACTGAACACACCCCGAGACAAGCAAGCACACTCATTTTCTTGAGGAAATTTACCTTTTCAGTCTAAGTTAGGTTGCCCTCCCCCGGTTCCTAGTTGACCTTGTTTTGTTAACCCCTCGTTGTGGTTGTCTTATCCAGAGTATGGCACACCGCGTGCTTTCCAGGGACCCATCGGCCGACCTGGAGTACAGCAAGCAGCACGACATGGGCCTGTCATCCCCCAACAACACAATGTCCCCAGCGGGGTCGCGGCAGACCCAGCAACCGGCCCACTTCGACATGGGCTCGCCCTCCAGCACCAAGTCCAACTACGACTCAGCCAACTCCAGCCAGTGTAGCATGCGAGAAAAGCGGAGCAGCTCACCCCCTTCATCACGAGCCCCCACTGGTCAGACACACACGCACCCCACCCACCCCACACACACACACGCACCCCAGCTTTCACACACACGCACCCCACACGCACCCCAGCTTTCACACACACACCCCACACGCACCCCAGCTTTCACACACACGCACCCCACACGCACCCCAGCTTTCACACACATGCACCCCACACGCACCCCAGCTTTCACACACATGCACCCCACACGCACCCCAGCTTTCACACACATGCACCCCACACGCACCCCAGCCCACACCCCAGCTTTCACACACATGCACCCCACACGCACCCCAGCTTTCACACACATGCACCCCACACGCACCCCAGCTTTCACACACACGCACCCCACACGCACCCCAGATTACACACACATGCACCCCACACGCACCCCAGCTTTCACACACATGCACCCCACACGCACCCCAGCTTTCACACACATGCACCCCAGCCCACACCCCAGATTTCACACACATGCACCCCACACTCGTGCACACACAGACACACGCTCCCTCACACACATTAACTTTCTGAACTAGCTGGATTGAACTATAGCAAAATTGAATTAAGGACAATAGTTAAGATTACACAGTAATGTTCATGTTATGGTGAGGCAATCGGTGCCAGGATCTATGAATACACTATTTGTAGGATTTTCCTAGCCTGGTATGAAAACAGTTTGCACTTTAGCCAATTTTAGAGTGTGTGTGTGACCCCAAACATGACATTTTCGATTTGGTTATGTGTACACTATTATCATAACAATTGTGGGAACTACCACCACTCATCTGACTGGAACAAATTCCATGTAACAATTTGCATTCCTTTGTATGATGCCACAACAGCGCTCCATACTAGTGCTTCCCTCTAGTGGCAGGTAGGATAAATAATCTGTTTGTGAATCAACCACTGCATCCAAACCAAGTGTCTCCAAACGCAATCCTGGAGAGCTTACTGGGCGTTCAGGCTTTTGTTCCACACCTGCACTATTATTGGAAAAAGGTCATGGATTTTATAGTGCTTTTCCAGGTGCGCAAAGCATGTGGATGAAACAAAATCATCCAACAGCTATAATGTGCAATACCCAACCTGGGTGTTTCTATGTCCTTAGAAATAGAACTCCTAGAACAGCCGTTAGTCCACCCATCACCCACCCATTGACTTGAATGGTGATGTCTGTTCAAAGAATTCTAGCTATTTCTATAGCTACCTCATCCATCTCACCCCTGACACATTGTGTCCTTGTCGCAGGCGGAGGCCCAGCGGAGTCGGCCATAAATGACATGCATACTTACACGGATATGCTCAACCCTGACGTGGAGCCCGGAGCTCCCAAGTGCAAGGAGCCCGCCGCCACCGCTCAGCCGCCTCCCCCACCCCTGCTGGCCTTGCCAATGCCCCCTCCCCCTTACTCCCCCTCCCAAACGCTCCTGCCTCCCCCCGAATACCCTCTGCCACAGCCCCCCGCGGACTCAGCCGATATCTATCTGAAGGCGAAGAGCAACCTGAGGCACGTGGAGGAGGTGGTGAGCATTCTCTCTTCCTTTACTGGTGAAAAGCAGAAGGGCACAACTCAGGTTCCTCAAGGGACACAGTCCTGTTGTTTTTATTAACCAATCCTTGGTGTAGAGATTAAAACGTGCGCACACACACTGTCAAGCTCTCACTTGCACACACACAAGGCTTCATGTTGTCTCACACACTAACCCTAATCTCACACACACACACACACACACACACACACACACACACACACACACACACACACACACACACACACACACACACACACACACACACACACACACACACACACACACACACACTATTAAGTCACTTGTACATGCAGTCCTATTAATTAAGAAGCCTTTTTGAAGACTTCTGTGTCCATTGAGAGAACATGCCGTAATCAGGAATTAAGAAGATCAATTTCCTCTCAACCTAACCATTTGATGACATTGAGCTCCCAGTCTAAAAATGGCTGTCCAGGCCTCCCGAGTCGAGCAGTGGTCCAAGGCACTGCTAGCTGTGCCACTAGAGATTCTGGGTTCGAGTCAGCCGGCTGCGACTGGAAGACCTATGGGGCAGTGCACAATTGGCCCAGCGTCGTCCGGTTTAGGGGGGATTTGGCCGGCAGGAATGTCCTTGTCCCATTGCGCACTAGCGACTCCTGTGGCAGGCCCAGGTGCAGTGCACACTGACACCGACACCTTGCCAGGTTCTCTCGTGGTGCTGGTGACAAATGGCCAAGTCCTCACAGAGGGTTGCCTTTCGA
>NW_026277200.1:25000-53449 GCF_023373465.1 Oncorhynchus keta | reverse complement strand
CAGACTATAGGAAGGCTATAGAAACAGGAAGGCTATAGAACAGACTTGGTAGCCAGGCTATAGGAACAGACTGGTACCCAGACTATAGGAAGGCTATAGAAACAGACTGGTACCCAGACTATAGGAAGGCTATAGAAACAGACTGGTAGCTATAGGATGGCTGTAGAAAACAGACTGGGTAGCCAGGCTATAGGATGGCTGTAGAAACAGACTGGTATAGAAATAGAAACAGACTGGTACCCAGACTATAGGAAGGTTATAGAAACAGACTGGTACCCAGACTATAGGAAGGCTATAGAAACAGACTGGTACCCAGGCTATAGGAAGGTTATAGAAACAGACTGGTACCCAGACTATAGGAAGGCTATAGAAACAGACTGGTAGCCAGGCTATAGGATGGCTATAGAAACAGACTGGTACCCAGGCTATAGGAAGGTTATAGAAACAGACTGGTACCCAGGCTATAGGAAGGAAACAGACTGGTACTCAGGCTATAGGAAGGAAACAGACTGGTACCCAGGCTATAGGAAGGAAACAGACTGGTACTCAGGCTATAGGAAGGAAACAGACTGGTACTCAGGCTATAGGAAGGAAACAGACTGGTACCCAGGCTATAGGAAGGAAACAGACTGGTACTCAGGCTATAGGAAGGAAACAGACTGGTACCCAGGCTATAGGAAGGAAACAGACTGGTACTCAGGCTATAGGAAGGAAACAGACTGGTACCCAGGCTATAGGAAGGTTATAGAAACAGACTGGTACCCAGACTATAGGAAGGCCATAGAAACAGACTGGTAGCCAGGCTATAGGAAGGAAACAGACTGGTACCCAGGCTATAGGAAGGCTATAGAAACAGACTATAGGAAGGCTATAGAAACAGACTGGTACCTATAGGAAGGCCATAGAAACAGAACCCAGGCTATAGGAAGGCTATAGAAACAGACTGGTACCCAGGAAGGCTATAGAAACAGACTGGTAGACTATAGTGGTATAGACTAAGGAAGGCAGAAACAGACTGGTAGCCAGGCTATAGGATGGTTATAGAAACAGACTGGTATAGAAACAGACTGGTACCCAGGCTATAGGAAGGCTATAGAAACAGACTGGTACCCAGGCTATAGGAAGGAAACAGACTGGTACCCAGGCTATAGGAAGGCTATAGAAACTGGTAGCCAGGCTATAGGATGGCTGTAGAAACAGACTGGTACCCAGGCTATAGGAAGGTTAAACAGACTGCAGTCAGGCTATAGGAAGGCTATAGAAACAGACTGGTACCCAGGCTATAGGAAGGTTATAGAAACAGACTGGTACCCAGGCTATAGGAAGGTTATAGAAACAGACTAGCCAGGCTATAGGAAGGCTATGGTAGGCTATAGGAAGGAAACAGACTGGTAGCCAGGCTATAGGAAGGCTATAGAAACAGACTGGTAGCCAGGCTATAGAAGGCTGTAGAAACAGACTGGTATATAGGAAGGCTATAGAAACAGACTGGTAGCCAGGCTATAGGAAGGGAAACAGACTGGTACTCAGACTATAGGGAAGGCTATAGAAACAGACTGGTAGCCAGGCTATAGGAGGGAAACAGACTGGTACTCAGACTATAGGAAGGCTATAGAAACAGACTGGTAGCCAGGCCAGGAACAGACTGGTACTCAGGCTATAGGAAGGCTAGAAACAGACTGGTACTCAGGCTATAGGAGGGAAACAGACTGGTACCTCAGACTATAGGAAGGCTATAGAAACAGACTGGTAGCCAGGCTATAGGAACAGACTGGTACCCAGACTATAGGAAGGCTATAGAAACAGACTGGTACCCAGACTATAGGAAGGCTATAGAAACAGACTGGTACCCAGGCTATAGGAAGGCTATAGAAACAGACTGGTACCCAGACTATAGAAGGTTATAGAAACAGACTGGTACCCAGACTATAGGAAGGCTATAGAAACAGACTGGTAGCCAGGCTTATAGGAAGGTTATAGAAACAGACTGGGTACCCAGACTATAGGAAGGCTATAGAAACAGACTGGTAGCCAGGCTATAGGAAGGCTATAGAAACAGACTGGTAGCCAGGCTATAGGAAGGTTATAGAAACAGACTGTGAAACAGCTATAGGAAGGAAATAGAAACAGACTATAGGAAGGCCATAGAAACAGACTATAGCCAGGCTATAGAAAAACAGACTGGTAGCCAGGCTATAGGAAGGAAACAGATCAGCCCAGGCTATAGGAAGGAAACAGACTGGTAGCCAGGCTATAGGAAACAGACTCACTCAGGCTATAGGAAAAGAAACAGACTGGTAGCCAGACTATAGGAAGGAAACAGACTGGTAGCCAGACTATAGAAGGAAACAGACTGGTACCCAGGCTATAGGAAGGCCATAGAAACAGACTGGTACCCAGGCTATAGGAAGGCTATAGAAACAGACTGGTAGCCAGGCTATAGGAAGGAAACAGACTGGTACCCAGGCTATAGAAGGCCATAGAAACAGACTGGTACCCAGGCTATAGGAAGGTTATAGAAACAGACTGGTAGCCAGGCTATAGGAAGAGAAACAGACTAAATCCAGGCTATAGGAAGGCTATAGAAACAGACTGGTACCCAGGCCATAGGAAGGTTATAGAAACAGACTGCAGCCAGGCTATAGGAAGGCTGTAGAAACAGACTGGTACCCAGGCTATAGGAAGGAAACAGACTGCTCCCAGGCTATAGGGAAGGCTATAGAAACAGACTGGGTAGCCAGGCTATAGGAAGGCTGGGTAGAAACAGACTGGTACCAGACTATAGGAAGGCTATAGAAACAGACTGGTAGCCAGGCTATAGGAAGGCTGTAGAAACAGACTGGTACTCAGACTATAGGAAGGCTATAGAAACAGACTGGTAGCCAGGCTATAGGAGGAAACAGACTGGTACTCAGACTATAGGAAGGCTATAGAAACAGACTGGTAGCCAGGCTATAGAACAGACTGGTAGCCAGGCTATAGAACAGACTGGTACTCAGGCTATAGGAAGGCTATAGAAACAGACTGGTACTCAGGCTATAGGAGGAAACAGACTGGTACTCAGACTATAGGAAGGCTATAGAAACAGACTGGTAGCCAGGCTATAGGAACAGACTGGTACCCAGACTATAGGAAGGCTATAGAAACAGACTGGTACCCAGACTATAGGAAGGCTATAGAAACAGATGATACCCAGGCTATAGGAAGGCTATAGAAACAGACTGGTACCCAGACTATAGGAAGGTTATAGAAAACAGACGGGTACCCAGACTATAGGAAGGCTATAGAAACAGACTGGGTAGCCAGGCTATAGGAAGGTTATAGAAACAGACTGGTACCCAGACTATAGGAAGGCTATAGAAACAGACTGGTAGCCAGGCTATAGGAAGGCTATAGAAACAGACTGGTAGCCAGGCTATAGGAAGGTTGTAGAAACAGACTGGTACCCAGGCTATAGGAAGGCTATAGAAACAGACTGGTACCCAGACTATAGGAAGGCTATAGAAACAGACTGGTAGCCAGGCTATAGGATGGCTGTAGAAACAGACTGGTAGCCAGGCTATAGGATGGCTGTAGAAACAGACTGGTACCCAGGCTATAGGAAGGCTATAGAAACAGACTGGTACCCAGACTATAGGAAGGTTATAGAAACAGACTGGTACCCAGACTATAGGAAGGCTGTAGAAACAGACTGGTACCAGGCTATAGGAAGGCTATAGAAACAGACTGGTACCCAGACTATAGGAAGGCTATAGAAACAGACTGGTAGCCAGGCTATAGGATGGCTATAGAAACAGACTGGTAGCCAGGCTATAGGATGGTTATAGAAACAGACTGGTACTCCAGGCTATAGGAAGGCTGTAGAAACAGACTGGTAGCCAGGCTATAGGATGGTTATAGAAACAGACTGGTACCCAGACTATAGGAAGGCTATAGAAACAGACTGGTAGCCAGGCTATGGAAGGCTGTAGAAACAGACTGGTAGCCAGGCTATAGGAAGGCTATAGAAACAGACTGGTAGCCAGGCTAGGAAAATATAGAAACAGACTGGGTACTCAGACTATAGGAAGGAAACAGACTGGTACTCAGACTATAGGAAGGCTATAGAAACAGACTGGTAGCCAGGCTATAGGATGGTTATAGAAACAGACTGGTACCCAGACTATAGGAAGGCTATAAAACAGACTGGTACCCAGACTATAGGAAGGCTATAGAAACAGACTGGTAGCCAGGCTATAGGAAGGTTATAGAAAACAGACTGGTAGCCAGGCTATAGGAAGGTTGTAGAAACAGACTGGCACCAGACTATAGGAAGGCTATAGAAACAGACTGGTAGCCAGGCTATAGGAAGGGCTATAGAAAACAGACTGGTACTCAGACTATAGGAAGGCTATAGAAACAGACTGGTACCAGACTATAGGAAGGCTGTAGAAACAGACTGGGTATCCAGGCTATAGAAACAGACTGGTACCAAGGCTATAGGAAGGTTGAAGAGAACTGATTCTGCCAGCCATTTATCAACTTGTCAACCACAAACTGACTCCTGTAAATAACCAGCTGACTGATCAATGTGTAGAGATGATTCTGCATTTCTTGGCCAAGGCAGTGTGTATCACTTTCTAGACTTACAGAATATAGTGATTCTCTAACTGGGTCTATTTATATTAGGTTATTCAGCGTGAACAATAGAGTTAGATTGATTCTTCAGATGTGAACATAACTCTTAACTCTCAGATGGTCCAAACCCACTGAGACTATATCCTGTATCTATCAACACGTAACCTCTCTCTCTCTCTCTCTCTCTCTCTCTCTCTCTCTGTTCTCTCTCTCTCTCTGTTCTCTCTCTCTCTCTCTCTCTCTGTTCTCTCTCTCTCTCTGTTCTCTCTCTCTCTCTCTCTCTCTCTCTCTCTCTCTCTCTCTCTCTCTCTCTCTCTCTCTCTCTCTCTCTCTCTCTCTCTCTCTCTCTCTCTCTCTCTCTCTCTCTCTCTCGTCTGTTTATCTATTTAGAGAGCAGAGGACCTTGTAGTCCCAAGATGGGGCAAATGTAATGGTTCAACTCCCTTCCCTCCGAACTGAATGGAAAAACACAACAATGCCTTTTTATCGTGTGTGTGTGTGTGTGTGTGTGTGTGTGTGTGTGTGTGTGTGTGTGTGTGTGTGTGTGTGTGTGTGTGTGTTCCTGGTCTCTCGTAGCTCAGCAGATGTTGTTTCTGGATGTAAACACCGTGACAGTGCATTGTGAAAGTTTTTCTTATGTTACGGCCTTATTCTAGAATGGATTCAATTCATTATTTTCCTCATCAATATACACACAATACCCTATGATGACATCACAATACCCCATGATGACATCACAATACCCCGTAATGACATCGCAATACCCCATGATGACATCACAATACCCGTAATGACATCACAATACCCCATAATGACATCACAATACCCCCCGTAATGACATCACAATACCCCATGATGACATCACAATACCCCGTAATGACATCACAATACCCCATAATGACAAAGTGAAAACCCGTGCTGCGTTGGTTTGGCTTTCCTGCCACTTGTGCTGTGCACAGATGATTACGGATCTCCTGTAATGGTAATTCTGCATTGGGTACTCCTGTAATGGTACCCCTGTATTGGTACTCCTGTATTGGTACTCCTGTATTGGTACTCCTGTATTGGTACTCCTGTATTGGTACTCCTGTATTGGTACTCCTGTATTGGTACTCCTGTATTGGTACTCCTCACTCTTTTGTTTGGGTTTCTACCCTGTGTTTTGTATACGTGTTTGTTTGGTCTGCGTGCCTTTACGGCACGCTGTAATTTGGGTCAATAAAAACACCTATTACGTATTCCTGCGCCTGTCTCCCATTCTGTCATACCAGCGTGACAATAAGTATTCAGACCCTTTGCTATGAGACTCGAAATTGAGCTCAGGTACATCCTGTTTCCATTGATCATCCTTGAGATGTTTCTACAATTTGATTGGAGTCCACCTGTGGTAAAGTTCAGTTGATTGGATATAGTTGGGAAGACACACCCCAGTCTATATAGGTCCCACAGTTGACAAGTGTATGTCAGAGCAAAACCAAGCCATGAGGCCGAAGGAATTGTCCGTAGAGCTCGAGACAGGATTGTGCCTGAGACACAGATCTGAGGAAGGGTAAAAATAATAATAATACTGCAGAATTGAAGATCCCCAAGAACAGTGGCCTCAAGGGTACCAAACATTTCTGCAGCATTGAAGGGCCCAGTGGCCTCCATCATTCTTAAATGGAAGAAGTTTGGAAACCACCAAGACTCTTCCTAGAGCTGGCAAATCCTGCCAGACTGAGCAATTGGTGGAGAAGGACCTTGGTCAGGGATGTGACCGAGAACCCGATGGTCACTCTGACAGAGCTCCAGAGTTCCTCTGTGGAGATGGCAGAACTTTCCAGAAGAACAACAACCTATGCAGCACTCCACCAATCAGGCCGTTATGGTAGGGTGGTGGCCAGACAGAAGCCACTCCTCAGGAAAAAGCACATGACAGCCCGCTAGGAGTTTGTCAAAACGCACCTAAAGACTCGCAGACAATGAGAAACAAGATTCTCTGGTCTGATGAAACCAAGATTGAACTCTTTGGCCTGAATGCCAAGCATCACATCTGGAGGAAACCTGGCATCATCCCTATGCTGTGGGGATGATTTTCAGCTGACAGGGACTGGGAGACCAAAATCAGGATCAGGAGAAGGTGAACGGAGCAGAGTACACAGAGATCCATGATGAAAACCTGTTACAGAGCGCTCAGACTGGGGCGAGTTCACCTTCCAGCAGCACAATGACCCTAAGCACACAGCCAAGACAATGCAGGAGTGGCGGGACAAGTCTCTCTGAATGTCCTTGAGTGGCCCAGTCAGAGCACGGACTTGAACCCGATCGAACATCTCTGGAGAGACGTGAAAATAGCTGTGCAGCGACGCAAGCGCTCCCCATCCAACCTGACAGAGCTTGAAAGGATCTGCAGAGAGAAGAATGGGAGAAACTCCCCAAATACAGCTGTGCCAAGCTTGTAGCGTCATACACAAGAAGACGAGAGGCTGTAATCGCTGTCAAAGGTGCTTCAACAAAGTACTGAGTAAAGGGTCTGAATACTTATTTAAATGTGATATTTCCGTTTTTTGTTTGCAAAAATCTAGCTATTCTATGGGATACTATGTAATGTCACACCACATTACATCTCTTTAGGGGATACTATGTAATGTCACACCACATTACACCTCTTATGGGATACTATGTAATGTCACACCACATTACACCTCATTATGGGATACTATGTGATGTCACACCACATTACACCTCATTATTACACCTCTCTTATGGGATACTATGTGACGTCACACCACATTACACCTCATTATGGGATACTATGTAATGTTACACCACATTACACCCACATTACATTATTATGGGATACTATGTGATGTCACACCACATTACACCTCATTATGGGATACTATGTGATGTCACACCACATTACACCTCATTATTACACCTCATTATGGGATACTATGTGATGTCACACCACATTACACCTCATTATGGGGATCACATGTGATGTCACATTACACTCATTATGGGATACTATGTGATGTCACACCACATTACACCTCATTATGGGATACTATGTGTAATGTCATTACACCTCATTATGGGATACTATGTGATGTCACACCACATTACACCTCATTATGGATACTATGTGACGTCACACCACATTACACCTCATTATGGGATACTATGTAATGTTACACCACATTACACCTCATTATGGAATACTATGTGATGTCACACCACATTACACCTCATTATGGGATACTATGTAATGTCACACCACATTACACCTCATTATGGGATACTATGTGATGTCACACCACATTACACCTCATTATGGGATACTATGTGATGTCACACCACATTACACCTCATTATGGGATACTATGTAATGTCACACCACATTACACCTCATTATGGGATACTATGTAATGTCACACCACATTACACCTCATTATGGGATACTATGTGATGTCACACCACATTACACCTCATTATGGGATACTATGTAATGTCACACCACATTACACCTCATTATGGGATACTATGTGATGTCACACCACATTACACCTCATTATGGGATACTATGTGATGTCACACCACATTACACCTTATGGGATACATTATTACACCTCATTATGGGATACTATGTGATGTCACCACATTACACCTCATTATGGGATTACACCTCATTATGGGATACTATGTGATGTCACACCACATTACACCTCATTATGGGATACTATGAATGTTACACACATTACACCTCATTATGGGATACTATGTGACACCACATTACACCTCATTATGGGATACTATGTGATGTCATACCACACACATTACTATGATGTCACCTCATTATGGGGATACTATGTGATGTCACACCACATTACACCTCATTATGGGATACTATGTGATGTCACACCACATTACACCTCATTATGGGATACTATGTGACATTACACCTCATTATGGGATACTATGTGATGTCACACCACATTACACCTCATTATGGGATACTATGTGACATTACACCTCATTATGGGATACTATGTGATGTCACACCACATTACACCTCATTATGGGATACTATGTGACATTACACCTCATTATGGGATACTATGTGATGTCACACCACATTACACCTCATTATGTGATGTCATACTATGGGATACTATGTGATGTCACACCACATTACACCTCATTATGGGATACTATGTGATGTCACACCACATTACACCTCATTATGGGATACTATGGGGATACTATGTCACATCACATTACACCTCATTATGGGATACTATGTGAATGTCACACCACATTACACCTCATTATGGGATACTATGTAATGTCACACCACATTACACACCACATCATTATGGGATACTATGTGACACCACATTACACCTCATTATGGGATACTATGTGATGTCACACCACATTACACCTCATTATGGGATACTATGTGATGTCACACCACATACACCTCATTATGGGATACTATGTGACACACCACATTACACTCATTATGGGATACTATGTGATGTCACACCACATTACACCTCATTATGGGATACATTATGTGATGTTACACCACATTACACCTCATTATGGATACTATGTGATGTCACACCACATTACACCTCATTATGGGATACTATGTGATGTCACACCACATTACACCTCATTATGGGATACTATGTGATGTCACACCACATTACACCTCATTATGGGATACTATGTGATGTCACACCACATTACACCTCATTATGGGATACTATGTGATGTCACACCACATTACACCTCATTATGGGATACTATGTGATGTCACACCACATTACACCTCATTATGGGATACTATGTGACGTCACATCACATTACACCTCATTATGGGATACTATGTGACGTCACACCACATTACACCTCATTATGGGATACTATGTGATGTCACACCACATTACACCTCATTATGGGATACTATGTGATGTCACACCACATTACACCTCATTATGGGATACTATGTGATGTCACACCACATTACACCTCATTATGGGATACTATGTGACGTCACATCACATTACACCTCATTATGGGATACTATGTGACATTACACCTCATTATGGGATACTATGTGATGTCACACCACATTACACCTCATTATGGGATACTATGTGATGTCACACCACATTACACCTCATTATGGGATACTATGTGATGTCACACCACATTACACCTCATTATGGGATACTATGTGATGTCACACCACATTACACCTCATTATGGGATACTATGTGATGTCACACCACATTACACCTCATTATGGGATACTATGTGATGTCACACCACATTACACCTCATTATGGGATACTATGTGATGTCACACCACATTACACCTCATTATGGGATACTATGTGATGTCACACCACATTACACCTCATTATGGGATACTATGTAATGTCACACCACATTACACCTCATTATGGGATACTATGTGACGTCACATCACATTACACCTCATTATGGGATACTATGTGACGTCACACCACATTACACCTCATTATGGGATACTATGTGACATTACACCTCATTATGGGATACTATGTGATGTCACACCACATTACACCTCATTATGGGATACTATGTAATGTCACACCACATTACACCTCATTATGGGATACTATGTGACGTCACATCACATTACACCTCATTATGGGATACTATGTGACATTACACCTCATTATGGGATACTATGTGATGTTACACCACATTACACCTCATTATGGGATACTATGTAATGTCACACCACATTACACCTCATTATGGGATACTATGTGACGTCACATCACATTACACCTCATTATGGGATACTATGTGACATTACACCTCATTATGGGATACTATGTGATGTTACACCACATTACACCTCATTATGGGATACTATGTAATGTCACACCACATTACACCTCATTATGGGATACTATGTGACGTCACATCACATTACACCTCATTATGGGATACTATGTGATGTCACACCACATTACACCTCATTATGGGATACTATGTGATGTCACCTCATCATTATGGGATACTATGTGATGTTACACCACATTACACCTCATTATGGGATACTATGTGATGTCACACCACATTACACCTCATTATGGAATACTATGTGACGTCACATCACATTACACCTCATTATGGGATACTATATGATGTCACACCACATTACACCTCATTATGGGATACTATGTGACGTCACATCACATTACACCTCATTATGGAATACTATGTGATGTCACACCTCATTACACCTCTCTATTTTATAGTTCTTCTTTTTATAGTTCTTTTCTTTCTTGGCATTACATCACTGGATGTTGTGTTGTGTTGCTGACAGAGGGTTTCCAGAAATCCTAGTTTGAAGATTCCTGGAACCACAATGGAACAAGCAGGACATCCAGAATCTTTCAGCCAGAAATGACGGAATACCTGGGAAGTTATTGGAGTTTGTCTTTCCTGTTATTGACACCTGATAGAGGTTGATCTGAAGGTACTTACTGGTGGCTTCTCTCCTGGGGATGTGCTGCAGAGGGATCTTGTGTCTCACTGGAAGCTGGAGAAGGTTCTGGATTTGTGATTCCTCTCCTTTCATCTCCTCCTCTTTCTTCCTCCTCTCTGTCCGCTCTTCCTCTCCCCTCCTCCTCTCTGTCCGCTCTTCCTCTCCCCCTCCTCCTCTCTGTCCGCTCTTCCTCTTCCTTCCTCCTCTCTGTCTGCTCTTCCTCTCCCCTCCTCCTCTCTGTCCGCTCTTCCTCTTCCTTCCTCCTCTCTGTCCGCTCTTCCTCTCCCCTCCTCCTCTCTGTCTGCTCTTCCTCTCCCCTCCTCCTCTCTGTCCGCTCTTCCTCTTCTTCCTTCCTCCTCTCTGTCCGCTCTTCCTCTCCCCTCCTCCTCTCTGTCCGCTCTTCCTCTCCCCTCCTCATCTCTGTCTGCGTCACTTCACTCCTCCTCCACACCTCATCCCCCCTCCTCCTCTCCATCTCTCCCTCCTCTCCTGTCTCCTCCACAGACTGTGGTTTTGGCCCCTGTTGAGGACGACCAGGCCGGGGGCTCTCCTGTCCTCTCTCCCCCAGCCTCTTCCTCTCCTCCTGTGACTGAGAAGGAGGCTGTGTGGGGTGGGGAGGTGGAAGCTGTAGTCTTGTCCTCATCCTCCTGTCTTTGGTGTGTTTTGGCTGGGAATGGGGTTGGGGATGGGGCTGAGAGTAGGGCTGAGGCTGAATGTTAGCCTGAGGCTGGGGCTGGTAATATGTCTGGGTGTCCTGTCTTGGGCTCTGTCCTCTGGAGGCCTGGGTCCTCCGTGGGGGTGCTGTGTCCTGGGGGGTGAGGTTGGAGGTGAGGGGGTCTCCTGCCCTTTCTGATCCCCTGGAAGAGATTACATTCCCCTGTAAAAGCTCCCCCAGCCTCCCTTCGAGCCGGCTCATCCGGAGATCCTGCTCCCTCAGGGACTCCTGGAGACCTCTCAGCCCGACCAGAAGCTCCTCTCGCTGGGCCTCCAGGGAGTCGAGACGCCCCTCCTGGCTGTGGAGCTCCAGGGTGAGGCTGGAGAGAGACTCTCCCTGCTCCTGACTCAGTCTCTGGGTCTGCCTGCTGCCCTGTGGAGAGGAGAGGAGAGGAGAGGAGGGAGGAGAGGAGAGGAGAGGAGGAGGGAGGGAGAGGAGGGAGAGGAGGGGAGAGTTATAGCAGAACAGATTATAAGCACTACATTTGGCTAATTGACCTTATATTATTAACTCGGGAAGAGTGAGATATTTTTATCTGGTCAGGGTCATCTTAACTCGATCCTGGGAACCTCATTGGGTGCACATTGTTTTTTTCCCTGAGCACTACACAAATAACCAACTTTGAATCAGCTGTGTAGTGCTAGGGCAAAACTGAAATGACATTCCAGGAGGCCCCAGGACTGACTTTGGGTGGCCCTGCCTCAGTGTTTCCCAAACTGCCCCTGTCTGTTGTTGCTTAGAGTCCTGTCTGTGAGCTTAGAGTCCCTGTCTGTTGTTGCTTAGAGTACCTGTCCCTGTCTGTTGTTGCTTAGAGTCCCTGTCTGTAGCTTAGAGTACCTGTCTGTTGTTGCTTAGAGTACCTGTCCCTGTCTGTTGTTGCTTAGAGTACCTGTCCCTGTCTGTTGTTGCTTAGAGTACCTGTCCCTGTCTGTTGTTGCTTAGAGTGCCTGTCCCTGTCTGTTGTTGCTTAGAGTACCTGTCCCTGTCTGTTGTTGCTTAGAGTGCCTGTCTGTTGTTGCTTAGAGTCCCTGTCTGTTGTTGCTTAGAGTACCTGTCCCTGTCTGTTGTTGCTTAGAGTACCTGTCTGTCCCTGTCTGTCCCTGTTGTTGTTGCTTAGAGTACCTGTCCCTGTCTGTTGTTGCTTAGAGTCCCTGTCTGTTGTTGCTTAGAGTACCTGTCCCTGTCTGTTGTTGCTTAGAGTGCCTGTCCCTGTCTGTTGTTGCTTAGAGTCCCTGTCTGTTGTTGCTTAGAGTCCCTGTCTGTTGTTGCTTAGAGTACCTGTCCCTGTCTGTTGTTGCTTAGAGTACCTGTCCCTGTCTGCAGCTTAGAGTACCTGTCCCTGTCTGTTGTTGATTAGAGTACCTGTCCCTGTCTGTTGTTGCTTAGAGTCCCTGTCTGTCTGTTGCTTAGAGTACCTGTCCCTGTCTGTTGTTGCTGTACCTGTCCCTGTCTGCAGCTTAGAGTACCTGTCCCTGTCTGTTGTTGCTTAGAGTCCCTGTCTGTTGCTTAGAGTACCTGTCCCTGTCTGTTGTTGCTAGAGTACCTGTCCCTGTCTGTTGTTGCTTAGAGTACCTGTCCCTGTCTGTTGTTGATTAGAGTACCTGTCCCTGTCTGTTGTTGATTGTTACCTGTCCCTGTCTGTTGTTGCTTAGAGTACCTGTCCCTGTATGTAGCTTAGAGTACCTGTCCCTGTCTGTTGTTGCTTAGAGTACCTGTCCCTGTCTGCAGCTTAGAGTACCTGTCCCTGTCTGTTGTTGCTTAGAGTCCCTGTCTGTTGTTGCTTAGAGTACCTGTCCCTGTCTGTTGTTGATTAGAGTACCTGTCCCTGTCTGTTGTTGCTTAGAGTACCTGTCCCTGTCTGTTGTTGCTTAGCGTACCTGTCCCTGTCTGTTGCCTAGAGTACCTGTCCCTGTCTGTTGTTGCTTATAGTACCTGTCCATGTCTGTTGCTTAGAGTACCTGTCCCTGTCTGTTGTTGCTTAGTGTACCTGTCCCTGTCTGTTGTTGCTTAGAGTCCCTGTCTGTTGTTGCTTAGAGTACCTGTCCCTGTATGTTGCTTAGAGTACCTGTCCCTGTCTGTTGTTGCTTAGAGTACCTGTCCCTGTCTGTTGCTTAGAGTACCTGTCCCTGTCTGTAGCTTAGAGTACCTGTCCCTGTCTGTTGTTGCTTAGAGTACCTGTCCCTGTCTGTTGTTGCTTAGAGTACCTGTCCCTGTCTGTTGTTGCTTAGAGTACCTGTCCCTGTCTGTTGTTGCTTAGAGTACCTGTCCCTGTCTGTTGTTGCTTAGAGTACCTGTCCCTGTCTGTTGCTTAGAGTACCTGTCCCTGTCTGTTGTTGCTTAGAGTACCTGTCCCTGTCTGTTGCTTAGAGTACCTGTCCCTGTCTGTTGATTAGAGTACCTGTCCCTGTCTGTTGATTAGAGTACCTGTCCCTGTCTGTTGCTTAGAGTACCTGTCCCTGTCTGTTAATTAGAGTACCTGTCCCTGTCTGTTAATTAGAGTACCTGTCCCTGTCTGTTGCTTAGAGTACCTGTCCCTGTCTGTTGCTTAGAGTACCTGTCCCTGTCTGTTGTTGCTTAGAGTACCTGTCCCTGTCTGTTGTTGCTTAGAGTACCTGTCCCTGTCTGTTGCTTAGAGTACCTGTCCCTGTCTGTTGTTGCTTAGAGTACCTGTCCCTGTCTGTTGTTGCTTAGAGTACCTGTCCCTGTCTGTTGCTTAGAGTACCTGTCCCTGTCTGTTGCTTAGAGTACCTGTCCCTGTCTGTTAATTAGAGTACCTGTCCCTGTCTGTTAATTAGAGTACCTGTCCCTGTCTGTTGCCTAGAGTACCTGTCCCTGTCTGTTGTTGCTTAGAGTGCCTGTCCCTGTCTGTTGTTGCTTAGAGTACCTGTCCCTGTCTGTTGTTGCTTAGAGTCCCTGTCTGTTGTTGCTTAGAGTACCTGTCCCTGTCTGTTGTTGCTTAGAGTACCTGTCCCTGTCTGTTGTTGCTTAGAGTCCCTGTCTGTTGTTGCTTAGAGTACCTGTCCCTGTCTGTTGTTGCTTAGAGTGCCTGTCCCTGTCTGTTGTTGCTTAGAGTCCCTGTCTGTTGTTGCTTAGAGTCCCTGTCTGTTGTTGCTTAGAGTACCTGTCCTGTCTGTTGTTGCTTAGAGTACCTGTCCCTGTCTGCAGCTTAGAGTACCTGTCCCTGTCTGTTGTTGATTAGAGTACCTGTCCCTGTCTGTTGTTGCTTAGAGTCCCTGTCTGTTGTTGCTTAGAGTACCTGTCCCTGTCTGTTGTTGCTTAGAGTACCTGTCCCTGTCTGCAGCTTAGAGTACCTGTCCCTGTCTGTTGTTGCTTAGAGTCCCTGTCTGTTGTTGCTTAGAGTACCTGTCCCTGTCTGTTGTTGCTTAGAGTACCTGTCCCTGTCTGTTGTTGCTTAGAGTACCTGTCCCTGTCTGTTGTTGCTTAGAGTACCTGTCCCTGTCTGTTGCTTAGAGTACCTGTCCCTGTCTGTTGTTGCTTAGAGTACCTGTCCATGTCTGTTGCTTAGAGTACCTGTCCCTGTCTGTTGTTGCTTAGTGTACCTGTCCCTGTCTGTTGTTGCTTAGAGTCCCTGTCTGTTGTTGCTTAGAGTACCTGTCCCTGTATGTTGCTTAGAGTACCTGTCCCTGTCTGTTGTTGCTTAGAGTACCTGTCCCTGTCTTGTCTGTTGCTTAGAGTACCTGTCCCTGTCTGTAGCTTAGAGTACCTGTCCCTGTCTGTTGTTGCTTAGAGTACCTGTCCCTGTCTGTTGTTGCTTAGATGACCTGTCCCTGTCTGTTGTTGCTTAGAGTACCTGTCCCTGTCTGTTGTTGCTTAGAGTACCTGTCCCTGTCTGTTGTTGATTAGAGTACCTGTCCCTGTCTGTCTGTACCTGTCCCTGTCTGTTGTTGCTTAGAGTACCTGTCCCTGTCTGTTGTTGCTTAGAGTACCTGTCCTGTCTGTTAATTAGAGTACCTGTCCCTGTCTGTTGCTTAGAGTACCTGTCCCTGTCTGTTGCTTAGAGTACCTGTCCCTGTCTGTTGTTGCTTAGAGTACCTGTCCCTGTCTGTTAATTAGAGTACCTGTCCCTGTCTGTTGCTTAGAGTACCTGTCCCTGTCTGTTGCTTAGAGTACCTGTCCCTGTCTGTTGTTGCTTAGAGTACCTGTCCCTGTCTGTTGTTGCTTAGAGTACCTGTCCCTGTCTGTTGCTTAGAGTACCTGTCCCTGTCTGTTGTTGCTTAGAGTACCTGTCCCTGTCTGTTGTTGCTTAGAGTACCTGTCCCTGTCTGTTGCTTAGAGTACCTGTCCCTGTCTGTTGCTTAGAGTACCTGTCCCTGTCTGTTGTTGCTTAGAGTACCTGTCCCTGTCTGTTGCTTAGAGTACCTGTCCCTGTCTGTTGCTTAGAGTACCTGTCCCTGTCTGTTGTTGCTTAGAGTACCTGTCCCTGTCTGTTGTTGCTTAGAGTACCTGTCCCTGTCTGTTGCTTAGAGTACCTGTCCCTGTCTGTTGTTGCTTAGAGTACCTGTCCCTGTCTGTTGCTTAGAGTACCTGTCCCTGTCTGTTGCTTAGAGTACCTGTCCCTGTCTGTTGTTGCTTAGAGTACCTGTCCCTGTCTGTTAATTAGAGTACCTGTCCCTGTCTGTTGCTTAGAGTACCTGTCCCTGTCTGTTGCTTAGAGTACCTGTCCCTGTCTGTTGTTGCTTAGAGTACCTGTCCCTGTCTGTTAATTAGAGTACCTGTCCCTGTCTGTTGCCTAGAGTACCTGTCCCTGTCTGTTGCTTAGAGTACCTGTCCCTGTCTGTTGCCTAGAGTACCTGTCCCTGTCTGTGTCTCAGTCCTCTCTCCAGCGAGGCCAGTCTTCCCTCCATCCTCTTGTTCTTCCTCTGTAGTTTACTGCTCCGGTCTTTCAGGACGTCCAGCTCCTGTTGTTTTGGGGTAAGATTTTTTATGTTTCCCCCCACAAAAACAAAACAGGACAGAAACAAGATAAAACAATGACAAGGCCCAAACTAAAACGAAATATAAGCATAACAATCATTTTAACGTAATAATATAACATAATATACATACATTTATATATTTTAATATAAAAATAACATAATATATAACATACATGTAAATATAACATAATATTACAGTAATAATGATATAAACAGTAACCTGTGTGGTGGTGTCTCTGAGTTGCGTTAGTTCCTGGGTGAGGTTTCTGTGTTGGTCAGACAGGGTCTGAACTCTGACCTCTAGGGGGTTCGACACATTAGACACATGGTTCAGAAGGTCTAACCGGCTCAGGGTCTGTTCCTGGAATCGACGGAACTGACAAACAAACACACAACCAATCATCTCCAGTTCTTACACACACACTACATTTACAGCAGTACATGGAAACCCATTCAAATGAGGGGATTCGGCTACTTCGGCTTCACCCGTTGCTGACAGGTGTATAAAATCGAGCACTCAAGCCATGCAATCTCCATAGACAAACATTGACAGTAGAATGACCCGTACTGAAGATCTCAGTGACTTTCAACGTGGCACCGTCATAGGATGCAAATTTTCCAGCAAGTCAGTTCATCCAATGTCTTCCTTGCTAGAGCTGCTTCGGTCAACTGTAAGTGCTGTTATTGTGAAGTGGAAACATCTAGGAGCAACAACGGCTCAGCCGCGAAGAAGCAGACCACACAAGTTCACAGAACAGGACCGCTGAGTGGTGAAGAGCGTAAAAATAGTTTGTCATTGGTTGCAACACTCACTGCCGAGTTCCAAACTACCTCTGGAAGCAACATCGGCACAAGAACTGTTCGTCGGGGAGCTTCATGAAATGGGTTTCCATGGCAGAGCAGCCGCACACAAGCCTAAGATCACCATGCGTAATGCCAAGCGCCGGCTGGAGTGGTGTGAAGCTCGCCGCCTCTGGACTCTGGACTCTGGAGCAGTGGAAAGGTTTTCTCTGGAGGGATGAATCACGCTTCACCATCTGTCAGTCCGACGGACGAATCTGGGTTTGGCGAATGCCAGGAGAACGCTACCTGCCCCAATGCATAGTGCCAACTGTAAAGTTTGTTGGAGGAAGAATAATGGTCTGGGGCTGATTTTCATGATTTGGGCTAGAACCTAGAGTTCTAGTGAAGAGAAATCTTAACGCTACAGCATAAAATTATATTCTAGACGATTCTGTGCTTCCAAATTTGTGGCAACGGTTTGGGGAAGGCCCTTTCAAATCAAATCAAATGCAATTTTATTTGTCACATACACATGGTTAGCAGATGTTAATGCGAGTGTAGCGAAATGCTTGTGCTTCTAGTTCCGACAATGCAGTGATAACCAACGAGTAATCTAACTAACAATTCCAAAACTACTGTCTTATACACAGTGTAAGGGGATAAAGAATATGTACATAAGGATATATGAATGAGTGATGTACAGGGCAGCATACAGTAGATGGTATCGAGTACAGTATATACATATGAGATGAGTATGTAGACAAAGTAAACAAAGTGGCATAGTTAAAGTGGCTAGTGATACATGTATTACATAAGGATGCAGTCGATGATATAGAGTACAGTATATACGTATGCATATGAGATGAATAATGTAGGGTAAGTAACATTATATAAGGTAGCATTGTTTAATGTGGCTAGTGATATATTTACATCATTTCCCATCAATTCCCATTATTAAAGTGGCTGGAGTTGGGTCAGTGTCAATGACAGTGTGTTGGCAGCAGCCACTCAATGTTAGTGGTGGCTGTTTAACAGTCTGATGGCCTTGAGATAGAAGCTGTTTTTCAGTCTCTCGGTCCCTGCTTTGATGCACCTGTACTGACCTCGCCTTCTGGATGATAGCGGGGTGAACAGGCAGTGGCTTGGGTGGTTGATGTCCTTGATGATCTTTATGGCCTTCCTGTAACATCGGGTGGTGTAGGTGTCCTGGAGGGCAGGTAGTTTGCCCCGGTGATGCGTTGTGCAGACCTCACTACCCTCTGGAGAGCCTTACGGTTGAGGGCGGAGCAGTTGCCATACCAGGCGGTGATACAGCCCGCCAGGATGCTCTCGATTGTGCATCTGTAGAAGTTTGTGAGTGCTTTTGGTGACAAGCCAAATTTCTTCAGCCTCCTGAGGTTGAAGAGGCGCTGCTGCGCCTTCTTCACGTCGCTGTCAGTGTGAGTGGACCAATTCAGTTTGTCTGTGATGTGTATGCCGAGGAACTTAAAACTTGCTACCCTCTCCACTACTGTTCCATCGATGTGGATAGGGGGTGTTCCCTCTGCTGTTTCCTGAAGTCCACAATCATCTCCTTAGTTTTGTTGACGTTGAGTGTGAGGTTATTTTCCTGACACCACACTCTGAGGGCCCTCACCTCCTCCTCTCTGTAGGCCGTCTCGTCGTTGTTGGTAATCAAGCCTACCACTGTTGTGTCGTCCGCAAACTTGATGATTGAGTTGGAGGCGTGCGTGGCCACGCAGTCGTGGGTGAACAGGGAGTACAGGAGAGGGCTCAGAACGCACCCTTGTGGGGCCCCGTGTTGAGGATCAGCGGGGAGGAGATGTTGTTGCCTACCCTCACCACCTGGGGGCGGCCCATCAGGAAGTCCAGTACCCAGTTGCACAGGGCGTCGGATGGAGTGGTGTGAAGCTTTCCTGTTTCAGCATGACAATGCCCCCGTGCACAAAGCAAGGTCCATACATAAATGGTTTGTCGAGATCGGTGCGGAAGAACATGACTGGCCTGCACAGAGCCCTGACCTCAACCCCATCGAACACCTTTGGGATGAATTGGAACACCGACTGCAAGCCAGGCCTAATCGCCCAACATCAGTGCCCGACCAAGTCCCCACAGAAATGTTCCAGCATCTAGTGGAAAACCTTCCCAGAAGAGTGGAGGCTGTTACAGCAGCATTGTTCCAATATCTAGTGGAAAACCTTCCCAGAAGAGTGGAGGCTGTTATAGCAGCAATCTTCCAACATCTAGTGGAAAGCCTTCCCAGAAGAGTGGAGGCTGTTATAGAAGCATTGTTCCAACATCTAGTGGAAAACCTTCCCAGAAGAGTGGAGGCTGTTATAGCAGCATTGCTCCAACATCTAGTGGAAAACCTTCCCAGAAGAGTGGAGGCTGTTATAGCAGCAATCTTCCAACATCTAGTGGAAAGCCTTCCCAGAAGAGTGGAGGCTGTTATAGCAGCATTGTTCCATCATCTAGTGGAAAACCTTCCCAGAAGAGTGGAGGCTGTTATAGAAGCATTGTTCCAACATCTAGTGGAAAACCTTCCCAGAAGAGTGGAGGCTGTTATAGCAGCAATGTTCCAACATCTAGTGGAAAGTCTTCCCAGAAGAGTGGAGGCTGTTATAGCAGCAATGTTCCAACATCTAGTGGAAAGTCTTCCCAGAAGAGTGGAGGCTTTTATAGCAGCAAAGGGGGGACCAGCTCCATAGTTATGCCTGTGATTTTGGAATGAGATGTTGGACGATCAGGTGTCTACATACTTTTGGTCATGTAGTGTATCCCACTTATGGATAAAACGTTCTATTTTTTTTTCTTGTAATAAAACAATAACATATCAAGGAGACACACATGAACAGACTTATACACAAACACACTCACACAGATACACACATGAACAGACTTATACACAAACACACTCACACAGACACACACATGAACAGACTTATACACAAACACACTCACACAGATACACACAGACACACTCACACAGATACACACAGACACACTCACACAGATACACACAGACACACTCACACAGACACACACACAGAACAGACTTATACACAAACACACTCACACAGATACACAAACACACTCACACAGATACACAAACACACTCACACAGATACACAAACACACAGATACACACAGACACACTCACACAGATACACACAGACACACTCACACAGACACACTCACATAGACACACTCACACAGACACACTCACACACAAACACATTCACACAGACACACTCACACAGATACACACAGACACACTCACACAGACACACTCACACATATACACACAGACACAAACACACAGACACACTCACACAGATACACACAGACACACAAACACATTCACACAGAAACACTCACACAGATACACACAGACACACTCACACAGACACACACACTCACACACATACACATATACACACAGACACAAACACACAGACACACTCACACAGACACACACACACACAAACACATTCACACAGACACACAAACACACAGATACACACACACACAAACACAAACACACTCACACAGATACACACAGATCACACAGACACACTCACACAGATGCACACAGACACACTCCCACAGATACACACACACACAAACACAAACACACTCCCACAGACACACACAGACACAAGACACACTCACACAGACACACACACAAACCATACACACCGACCTGATCGTCAAGTCGTCTGAGTCTCTGGTAGATGGGCTTCCTGAGCTCAGCAGTCCCCTGTCCCCTACAGGCCTGAAGCTGGAGGACAACCAGGAGAACCAGGGCCAGGGCCCTCCGTCCGGCTCTGAGGCTGGTCATAGTGCAGCGTGGCTGGGTTAGGGCAGGGCCGGGGTCTGGGTGTCTCGAGGTGCGGAGGTTGTTAACTCTGAGAACTACAGAGGATAACTAATAGAGGTGAAGGAGAGAGAAGAGGGATGGGAAGCCCCCTAACACACACACACACACATCTGTTTTTTTCCCACAATGCATCACTGGCAGGGAAGCAGAGGCAGAACATGATGACTTTACCAGACACACACACACACATAATACACAAGTGAACACAAACACCATTAACAAATAGGTGAAATAAAGTAACAAATTATATTTTACAAATCTAGGTCAGATTTTCTCTTTTTGCAGTGTAGTCAGTTGGCTGTAGTTGTATAGATATATATTAGTCAGGTGTCTGTAGTTGTATATATATATATATTAGTCAGGTGTCTGTAGTTGTATAGATATATATTAGTCAGGTGTCTGTAGTTGTATAGATATATATTAGTCAGGTGGCTGTAGTTGTATAGATATATATTAGTCAGGTAAATGTAGTTGTATAGATATATATTAGTCAGGTGTCTGTAGTTGTATAGATATATATTAGTCAGGTGGCTGTAGTTGTATGATGTATATTAGTCAGATAAATGTAGTTGTATAGATATATATTAGTCAGGTAAATGTAGTTGTATAGATATATATTAGTCAGGTAAATGTAGTTGTATAGATATATATTAGTCAGGTAAATGTAGTTGTATAGATATATATTAGTCAGGTAAATGTAGTTGTATAGATATATATTAGTCAGGTGTCTGTAGTTGTATAGATATATATTAGTCAGGTAAATGTAGTTGTATAGATATATATTAGTCAGGTAAATGTAGTTGTATAGATATATATTAGTCAGGTAAATGTAGTTGTATAGATATATATTAGTCAGGTGTATGATGTAGTTGTATAGATATATATTAGTCAGGTAAATGTAGTTGTATAGATATATATTAGTCAGGTGTCTGTAGTTGTATAGATATATATTAGTCAGGTAAATGTAGTTGTATAGATATATATTAGTCAGGTAAATGTAGTTGTATAGATATATATTAGTCAGGTAAATGTAGTTGTATAGATATATATTAGTCAGGTAAATGTAGTTGTATAGATATATATTGTCAGGTGGCTGGGACAGTTGTATAGATATGATTAGTCAGTAATGTTGTTGTATAGATATATATTAGTCAGGTGTCTGTTGTATGATTGTATAGATATATATTAGTCAGGTAAATGTTGTCTGAGTGGGACAGGTTGTATGATGTAGTAATGTTGTGTGTAATGTTGTCTGAGTGGGACAGGTTGTAATGTAGTTGTATAGATATATATTAGTCAGGTGTAGTAATGTTGTCTGAGTGGGACAGGTTGTATGATGTAGTAATGTTGTGTGTAATGTTGTCTGAGTGGGACAGGTTGTATGATGTAGTAATGTTGTGTGTAATGTTGTCTGAGTGGGACAGGTTGTATGATGTAGTAATGTTGTCTGAGTGGGACAGGTTGTATGATGTAGTAATGTTGTCTGAGTGGGACAGGTTGTATGATGTACAGTAATGTTGTGTGTAATGTTGTCTGAGGGACAGGTTGTATGATGGGTTGTGTAGTAATGTTGTCTGAGGGGACAGGTTGTATGATGTAGTAATGTTGTCTGAGTGGGACAGGTTGTATGATGTAGTAATGTTGTGTGTAATGTTGTCTGAGTGGGACAGGTTGTATGATGTAGTAATGTTGTCTGAGTGGGACAGGTTGTATGATGTAGTAATGTTGTGTGTAATGTTGTCTGTCTGTAGATGTAGGAATGTTGTCTGAGGGGACAGGTTGTATGATGTAGTAATGTTGTGTGTAATGTTGTCTGAGTGGGACAGGTTGTATGATGTAGTAATGTTGTCTGAGTGGGACAGGTTGTATGATGTAGTAATGTTGTGTGTAATGTTGTCTGAGTGGGACAGGTTGTATGATGTAGTAATGTTGTCTGAGTGGGACAGGTTGTATGATGTAGTAATGTTGTGTGTAATGTTGTCTGAGTGGGACAGGTTGTATGATGTAGTAATGTTGTCTGAGTGGGACAGGTTGTATGATGTAGTAATGTTGTCTGAGTGGGACAGGTTGTATGATGTAGTAATGTTGTCTGAGTGGGACAGGTTGTATGATGTAATAATGATGTAGTAATGTTGTCTGAGTGGGACAGGTCGCTCTGATGATGGCTATCGTACGGTACATTTCCTGAACTTGCTTCGTCATTGGATAAATCTCAGAACACACAGACAAACACACACGCACACACACACACACACACACACACACACACACACACACACACACACACACACACACACACACACACACACACACACACACACACACACACAAACACGTATGCAAACACGCGCACACACACACACACACACACACACACACACACACACACACACACACACACACACACACACACACACACACACACACACACACACACACACACACACAGAAAGAATGTTCATAGCCCTGTTGTGGAATGCAGAGAACACAAAAAGGTTTGGTTCTGGGCTTAGGAATGTAGTTGATCAGGCCAAGCGGCCACACACACACACACACACACACACACACACACACACACACACACACACACACACACACACCTTGACTGAGTATAGGACCACGCCTGCAATGACAATCTAGTCAGAGCCAACACCCTCCACGTCACTCAGTCACACACGCACACAAACACACACACCTTCTGATGGACCTCACCCTGTTCCCTGGGAGTGGTTGGGGGCTGGTGGGAGAAGAGGAGGGGGAGGAGGGAGTCACTGACACACACACACACACACACACCTTCTGATGAACCTCACCCTGTTCCCTGGGAGTGGTTGGGGGCTGGTGGGAGAAGAGGAGGGGGAGGAGGGAGTGACTGACACAAACTGCAATCGATGCTTTTTCCATCCTGGACTTTACATCTCTCTAAATGACTTCCATTCTAAACCAGAGCTCTATTCTAGAATGTCTTAGTTCCACAGTAGAACCTGCATTTCCTGACAAAATGTCAACAATATAAAACAATTAGAGAGTGTCATTTCACCAAATTTGAAACCCCTTATTCGAGGTTTCAAAGACCTCTCTGATGAGAGTAGGCTACCCGTCCTGTTGGGGGAGAACGCAGAGAGCTGTGGGTTGGCAGCGCACTACATTGAAGACCTCTCTGATGAGAATAGGCTACCCGTCCTGTTGGGGGAGAACGCAGAGAGCTGTGGGTTGGCAGACCACTACATTGAAGACCTCTCTGATGAGAATAGGCTACCCGTCCTGTTGGGGGAGGACACAGAGAGCTGTGGGTTGGCAGAGAGCTGTGGGTTGGCAGAGCACTACATTGAAGACCTCTCTGATGAGGATAGGCTACCCGTCCTATTGGGGGAGAACGCAGAGAGACCTCTCTGATGAGAATAGGCTACCCGTCCTGTTGGGGGAGGACGCAGAGAGACCTCTCTGATGAGGATAGGCTACCCGTCCTATTGGGGGAGAACGCAGAGAGACCTCTCTGATGAGAATAGGCTACCCGTCCTGTTGGGGGAGGACGCAGAGAGACCTCTCTGATGAGAGTAGGCTACCCGTCCTATTGGGGGAGAAGGCAGAGAGCTGTGGGTTGGCAGCGCACTACATTGAAGACCTCTCTGATGAGGATAGGCTACCCGTCCTGTTGGGGGAGGACGCAGAGAGCTGTGGGTTGGCAGCGCACTACATTGAAGACCTCTCTGATGAGAATAGGCTACCCGTCCTGTTGGGGGAGGACGCAGAGAGCTGTGGGTTGGCAGCGCACTACATTGAAGACCTCTCTGATGAGAATAGGCTACCCGTCCTGTTGGGGGAGGACGCAGAGAGCTGTGGGTTGGCAGCGCACTACATTGAAGACCTCTCTGATGAGAGTAGGCTACCCGTCCTGTTGGGGGAGGACGCAGAGAGACCTCTCTGATGAGAATAGGCTACCCGTCCTGTTGGGGGAGGACGCAGAGAGCTGTGGGTTGGCAGCGCACTACATTGAAGACCTCCTCTGATGAGGGTAGGCTACCACTACATTCCTGTTGGGGAGGACGACAGACCAACCATGCTGTGGGTTGGCAGACCACTACATTGAAGACCTGACATAACATGAGGGATAGGCTACCCAACCATGTCCTGTATGGGGTTGGCAGACCACTACATTGCTGCCTGAGATAACATGAGGGTTGGCAGACCAACCATGTCCTACATTGGGTTGGCAGACCACTACATTGCCTGACCTGACATAACAGATGACAGACCAACTACATTGCTGCCTCAACCATGTCCTCTACATACCTTGCTATGACCTGTGTGGGTAGAACTGTTTTGCTGGCCCACCCCTCCACCCTGGACTTGAACAACCTCTATGACCAGGTCCACCTCTGGACAAGACCTGCCAGTGCCCACCCCTCCACCCTGGACTTGAACAACCTCTATGACCAGTCCCACCTCTATGAAGGTTTCTACAGCAGTGCCCACCCCTCCACCCTGGACTTGAACAACCTCTATGACCAGGTCCACCTCTACAAGGCAGCAGTGCCCACCCCTCCACCCTGGACTTGAACAACCTCTATGACCAGGTCCACCTCTACAAGGCAGCAGAGCCCACCCCTCCACCCTGGACTTGAACAACCTCTATGACCAGGTCCACCTCTACAAGGCAGCAGTGCCCACCCCTCCACCCTGGACTTGAACAACCTCTATGACCAGGTCCACCTCTACAAGGCAGCAGTGCCCACCCCTCCACCCTGGACTTGAACAACCTCTATGACCAGGTCCACCTCTACAAGGCAGCAGTGCCCACCCCTCCACCCTGGACTTGAACAACCTCTATGACCAGGTCCACCTCTACAAGGCAGCAGAGCCCACCTTCGCCCGGACTCTAAAGGACGTAGCCCCAACACTTCACACAGGAGCAACAGATCAATAGACACCCCACCCAGACCAGCGAGACACTCTCCCAGACCTGCGGGACCCTCCCCTGGACCTACACATAGAGGACCCACGCCGAGAGGACTCACACCCAGACCAGCGAGACACTCTCCCAGACCTGCGGGACCCTCCCCTGGACCTACACATAGAGGACCCACGCCGAGAGGACTCACACCCAGACCAGCGAGACACTCTCCCAGACCTGCGGGACCCTCCCCTGGACCTACACATAGAGGACCCACGCCGAGAGGACTCACACCCAGACCAGCGAGACACTCTCCCAGACCTGCGGGACCCTCCCCTGGACCTACACATAGAGGACCCACGCCGAGAGGACTCACACCCAGACCAGCGAGACACTCTCCCAGACCTGCGGGACCCTCCCCTGGACCTACACATAGAGGACCCACGCCGAGAGGACTCACACCCAGACCAGCGAGACACTCTCCCAGACCTGCGGGACCCTCCCTGGACCTACACATAGAGGACCCACGCCAAACTCAGGACTTGGACATCCAGACCACAAAACCACCAGCCACATCCACACCCCCCCCTGGACCCCAACCAATCATCACCCCCAAGTCAACCATGCCCCACCCCAACCAATCATCACCCCCAAGTCAACCATGCCCACACCCCATTTAGGTCCCCTCAGATCAGACCTATACCCCTCCTGCCCACCCCATGCGCCCCACTCCCGCAAAGAGGGCCACAACATGGAAGTCACACATACGCCCAGGTAGTGAGCAGGCAAACAGGCCCAACCCCCACACTTACACTAGTCCAAGCCAATGACATGTACCAGATACTCAGCAGGCTCTGCTCACACTTACTGGCCTGAGGCCAAACCACACGACCAACAACATTGGACACTTTATAGAGCACAAAGCCTTCACTATATCATCCTGGAATATCAAGGTCTGAGGTCATCTGCCTTTGGCCTAAAGAGCAAGAACCCGGACTTCACCAAAGAAATTAGAAATACAGACATTGTCATCCTAAAAGAAACCTGGTATAGAGGAGACAGACCCACTGGTTGCCCTCTAGGTTACAGAGAGCTGGTAGTCCCATCCACCACACTACCAGGTGGGTGGTATAGAGGAGACAGACCCACTGTTAGCCCTCTAGGTTACAGAGAGCTGGTAGTCCCATCCACCACACTACCAGGTGGGTGGTATAGAGGAGACAGACCCACTGTTAGCCCTCTAGGTTACAGAGAGCTGGTAGTCCCATCCACCAAACTACCAGGTGTGAAACAGGGAAGGGACTCAGGGGGTACGCTAATTTGGTATAGAGCAGACCTAACTCACTCCATTAAATTAATCAAAACAGGAACATTTTACATTTGTCTAAAAATTCAAAAGGAAATGATCTTAACAGAGAATAATCTCCTCCTGTGTGCTACCTATATCCTAGAATCACTAGAATCCCCAGGTACTTTAATGAGGTCTGTGACGACCTAAATGCCAGAACCTGGACAAGAACCTGACACCCACAGCACACAGGGGGACAAACACCTTGGTAGGTGACACATCTGCCCCCTAGGCACAACACTCCATAACCAATCAAAACAGGTCACAACTCCTTCTACATGGGTCTGTGCGTAAAAGTAGGCTTCAAAAGGACTCCTGATCTTAACAGAGGTACATAATCTCTGTTAGACACTGGGTGCTAGTCAATATAGGCTAGGGACTCACTAGAAGGTCCCTATAGCTCTGTTAGACACTGGGTATGTACATAGTCAATGATAGGCTTCAGAGGGGACTCCTATAGTAGGTACACCTACAGCTCTGTTACATCCTGGGTATGTACAAAGTCAATGATAGGCTTGAATAAGTGTGCTACCTATATCCCTAGGACTCCTATGAGTAGGTACACCTATAACCTGACATCCTGGGTATGCACACAGGGGGACAAACAGGCTGCCTGGGGGACTCCCCCATCTAGCCCCCTAGGCACTGTTACACCTGGGTATGACAACAATAACCAACAGAAACAGGTCACAACTCCTGCAGCTCTGTCACAAGTTGGGTATGTACATAGTCAATGG
>NW_026277200.1:0-22500 GCF_023373465.1 Oncorhynchus keta | reverse complement strand
CTTTCCCTCTAGGTTTGGACTAGTAGTCAGGTAAGAGTACGGGGTGGTTAGAAACAGGTTATAGTGAGAGTAGAGTACTGCTGAGAAACAGGCCCAGCCCTACTGCATGCCAACAAACACAAAACCCACGCAAACAAAGAACACACAGAGAAAACACACTCAGTATGTATCCCAAATGATACCCTATTCCCTATATAGTGCACTACTTTGGACCAGGGCCCTGGATGGAAAAGGGATGTGCCCTGATCAAAAGTAGTGCACTATATAGAGAATAGGGTGCGACTTGGAATGCACCATGAGACGGGCCCTGTACAGTATCATCCACCCAGGAAGATTCCTATGACATATTTAGGACTAGGTTAATGAGGGGGTGGGACTTGGAGAAGGGGGCGGGGCCTGTACAGTATCATCCACCCAGGAAGATTCCTATGACATATTTAGGACTAGGTGAATGAGGGGGTGGGACTTGGAGAAGGGGGCGGGGCCTGGGAGTGGATAAGGGAGTGAGGGAAGCAGAGAGAGAGTTCTCCGTACTATCAACAGCTACAACACATATTTATCTACACAGCTAGACAGGTAAGACTCTCTACTGAATGACATTCATTATTATTGTTGTTACACAGGTCAAATAAAGGTTAAATATAATTAATAAATAAAAGGTAAGAATCTATACTGAATTACATTCATTATTATTGTTGTTACACAGGTCAAATAAAGGTTAAATATAATTAATAAATAAAAGGTAAGAATCTATACTGAATGATATTCATTGTTATACTGAATGATATTCATTGTTATGGTCAGGGTTGACCTGTGGCTTTCAGGTGACTTCAGGTGTGCGGTTCAGGCCGGTTGATAACTTTCGAACCCACTGGGCAAAAATTGGTTGAATCAATGTTGTTTCCACGTTATTTCAACCCCCAAAAAAATCTATGTGATGATGTTGAATCAACGTGGAAGACTGGATGGATTTGCATAAAGTCATCAACATAATGGAATTTATTATTATTTTTATTTCAAACCTAAATCCAATGACATGGGGACATTTCACACTGAATTCACATGAGTTGACAACTCAACCAAATGTAAATCCCAACTAGACATTGAACTGACGTCTGTGCCCAGTGGGTCGTTTTCATAGATTACACCGAAACAGATCTGAGACGGGCTACAGAAAGTAAACCAAACTGTTGAAATACTAATCATTCACTATCCACCTGTGAGACTGACCAAGACAGAGATGAGGTGTGTGATGTCATTAGGGGGGGTTAGGTGCTTGGGAGTTGTCTCTCTGTCATATGGAGTAGGTGTCTGGTCTGAGAGTTACAGAACGACTGCCTTTAGAAGGCAACAAATCCCTTTGAGAACGGCCTATGGGTGGGTGTCCATATGAGTCAGAAACACTTATTCTAGTGTCACATTTGACTACAAAGTGGAAATAGGATCATTTTGGTCGTGAAGTCAGTCTCGTCTAAAACGGAGTTTGGAACATTCATGCATCACAATGGGTAAACGAAGGCTGGGTTTTGATTTGCTGATGTCCTTATGCCCATTAACATGGGCTGAACAGCTGCCGTGATCGCTCTCTATCCAATAGCACAGACAGTGTGACAGACCTGTTCAGCAGCTCCGACTGTGTACATCAGACAACACATAGCAAACACCTTAGTTAGATGTAAAATTGCGCAACTAAAAAAAAAAAATCCTTGACAAATAGGCTACAGTGTCTCATGAGGGACAAACATTACGAACCAAATGCAGAATCGGTCAGGAAAAATATCTAGTTTTTCTAATGAGGAACAGAAAATGCCAATCGGAGTGTTCAGTGGATCTATAAGGGTTCATTATAAACTGGGTGGTTTGAGCCCTGAATTCTGATTGGCTGAAAGCCATGGTATATCAGGCCGTATACCACGGGTATGACGAAACACTTATTTTTACTGCTCTAATTACGTTGGTAACCAGTTTATAATATAAATAAGGAACCTCCGGGGTTTGTGATATATGGCCAATATACCACGGCTAAGGGCTGTGTCCAGGTACTCCGCGTTGTGTCGTGCTTAGAACAGCCCTTTAGCCGTGATATGTTGGCAATATACCACACCTCCTCGGGCCGTATTGTTTAATTATAGACTGCCCTGACATTCTCTGTTTCCTGCTTCTATCATGTTAAATACTAACCTCTACCAGTATGAACTGTCAGTAGGTCTAATAAGCCAATATACTGTGAGTTCCCTTCGGTTGGTATAGTCACCATTCCATTTAATAACAGTGTCTTCATTCTACCAGTATGGACTGTCAGTAGGTTGGTATAGTCACCATTCCATTTAATAACAGTGTCTTCATTCTACCAGTATGGACTGTCAGTAGGTTGGTATAGTCTACATCACCATTCCATTTAATAACAGTGTCTTCATTCTACCAGTATGGACTGTCAGTAGGTTGGTATAGTCACCATTCCATTTAATAACAGTGTCTTCATTCTACCAGTATGGACTGTCAGTAGGTTGGTATAGTCTACGTCACCATTCCATTTAATAACAGTGTCTTCATTCTACCAGTATGGACTGTCAGTAGGTTGGTATAGTCACCATTCCATTTAATAACAGTGTCTTCATTCTACCAGTATGGACTGTCAGTAGGTTGGTATAGTCACCATTCCATTTAATAACAGTGTCTTCATTCTACCAGTATGGACTGTCAGTAGGTTGGTATAGTCACCATTCCATTTAATAACAGTGTTTTCATTCTACCAGTATGGACTGTCAGTAGGTTGGTATAGTCACCATTCCATTTAATAACAGTGTTTTCATTCTACCAGTATGGACTGTCAGTAGGTTGGTATAGTCACCATTCCATTTAATAACAGTGTCTTCATTCTACCAGTATGGACTGTCAGTAGGTTGGTATAGTCACCATTCCATTTAATAACAGTGTCTTCATTCTACCAGTATGGACTGTCAGTAGGTTGGTATAGTCACCATTCCATTTAATAACAGTGTCTTCATTCTACCAGTATGGACTGTCAGTAGGTTGGTATAGTCACCATTCCATTTAATAACAGTGTCTTCATTCTACCAGTATGGACTGTCAGTAGGTTGGTATAGTCACCATTCCATTTAATAACAGTGTCTTCATTCTACCAGTATGGACTGTCAGTAGGTTGGTATAGTCACCATTCCATTTAATAACAGTGTTTTCATTCTACCAGTATGGACTGTCAGTAGGTTGGTATAGTCACCATTCCATTTAATAACAGTGTTTTCATTCTACCAGTATGGACTGTCAGTAGGTTGGTATAGTCACCATTCCATTTAATAACAGTGTCTTCATTCTACCAGTATGGACTGTCAGTAGGTTGGTATAGTCATATTTTTTAACTAATGAGGCCAATTAAATCCATTCCATTTAATAACAGTGTTTTTCATTCTATTTTTTGTATGGACTGTCAGTAGGTTGGTATAGTCACCATTCCATTTTCAATAACAGTGTTTCATTCTGAGTATGGACTGTCAGTAGGTTGGTATAGTCACCATTCCATTTAATAACAGTGTTTCATTCTACCAGTATGGACTGTCAGTAGGTTGGTATAGTCACCATTCCATTTAATAACAGTGTTTTCATTTACCCAATATGTTAAACAACATTTGTTTCCTATTCTGTAATACACACTCACTACCAGTATGGTGTGTTTGTTAGTCATTCCATTTAATAACAGTGTCTTCATTCTATATGGACTGTCAGTAGGTTGGTTATCACCATTCCATTTATAACAGTTTTTCAAACTAATATTGAGGTAATTTAAATCCATTTAATAACAGTGTTAATTCTACCAGTGTTTTCATTGGACTGTCAAGTAGGTTGGTATAGTCACCATTCCATTTAATAACAGTGTCTGTTTTGTATGTCTTCCATTTATTGTCTTCATTCTACTACACTGTCAGTAGGTTGGTATTCACCATTCCATTTAATAATAGTGTCTTCATTCTACCAGTATGGACTGTCAGTAGGTTTTATAGTCACCATTTTTGTAATAACAGTGTTTTTTCTACCAGTTTGTGTGAAAATAGTCACACATTTCATTTAATAACAGTGTTTTCATTCTAAAGTTATAGGACTTTCAATTGGAGTTTCCATTTAATAACAGTGTTTTTCTAACAGGCTGTAAAAAACCATTCCATTTAATAACAGTGTAATTGTTAGGTTGGTCTCACCATTTATTTAATAACAAATTCTACAATGGACTGTCAATAATGGTCTTAGGATCATAGTCACCATTCATTTAATAACAGTGTCTTCATTCTAGTATGGACTGTCAGTAGGTTGGTATAGTCACCATTCCATTTAATAACAGTGTCTTCTACCAGTATGGATGTCAATTGGTATAACCATTCCATTTAATAACAGTGTTTTCATAGGATCAATTAAACCAGTATGTGTCTGGACTAGGATTGTATAGTCACCATTCCATTTAATAACAGTGTCTGGATTCTACCAGTATGGACTGTCAGTATTATTGATTTAATAACAGTGTTTTCATTCAATAACAGTTTTCCACATCAATGCAGTAGGTTGGTATAGGATCACCATTCCATTCATTCAATAACAGTTTGGTGTCTTCTTGGTGCTGTGTAAACCACATCAATAACGGTTGTCCAGATTGAGGATCAAAAACCACTGTTTAACAGGGGTGGACTTTTGTTTTTTAAACTAATATCAATTAAATCAGGTCTGGATTTGGATTGGGGAATGGGGATACATGTTCAAGTCAAATGAATCAATAACGGTCTGGACTAGGATCAATTAAACCACATCAATAACAGGTCTGGACATCAATAAACAGGTCACTAGGATCATTCCTGAAATATGTACAAAACAGGTCTGGATGCTAGGATCAATTAAAATGGACATCAATAACAGGTCTGGACTAGGATCAATTAAACCACATCAATAACAGGTCTGGACTTTAGGATCAATTAAACCCAATATCAATAACAGGTCTGGACTAGGAATCAATTAAACCACGTTGTGTTATTAGGTTGTTGTTGGTTGCCTACTTAGAGTTGTTGTTGTCATTATTGAAACCTATGCATGTTTTCAATAACAGGGATACTGGTGCTAGTCGGTTAATGAGGGTTGCCAGATTGGAATAAAAAGCTGTGGTTAGGGTTTTGTGGTGTGGCCATCGATGAAGGTATTTGATTAAACCTAGTGTTCAGAGCGTCTGGACTAGGAGGAATTTCAATTTAAATTTAACATAGTTAAAACAGGTAAAAAATAATCTGTTAGGTTCAATTAAACCTGCAACAATAACAGGTCTGGACTAGGATCAATTAAACCACATCAATAACAGGTCTGGACTAGGATCAATTAAACCACATCAATAACAGGTCTGGACTAGGATCAATTAAACCACATCAATAACAGGTCTGGACTAGGATCAATTAAACCACATCAATAACAGGTCTGGACTAGGATCAATTAAACCACATCAATAACAGGTCTGGACTAGGATCAATTAAACCACATCAATAACAAGTCTGGACTAGGATCAATTAAACTATATCAATAACAGGTCTGGACTAGGATCAATTAAACCATATCAATAACAGGTCTGGACTAGGATCAATTAAACCACATCAATAACAGGTCTGGACTAGGATCAATTAAACCACATCAATAACAGGTCTGGACTAGGATCAATTAAACCACATCAATAACAGGTCTGGACTAGGATCAATTAAACCACATCAATAACAGGTCTGGACTAGGATCAATTAAACCACATCAATAACAGGTCTGGACTAGGATCAATTAAACCATATCAATAACAGGTCTGGACTAGGATCAATTAAACCACATCAATAACAGGTCTGGACTAGGATCAATTAAACTATATCAATAACAGGTCTGGACTAGGATCAATTAAACTGTATCAATAACAGGTCTGGACTAGGATCAATTAAACCATATCAATAACAGGTCTGGACTATGGGGTGGCAGGGTCGCCTAGTGGTTAGAGTGTAGAGGTGGCAGGTAGCCTAGTGGTTAGAGTGTAGAGGTGGCAGGTAGCCTAGTGGTTAGAGTGTAGAGGTGGCAGGTAGCCTAGTGGTTAGAGTGTAGAGGTGGCAGGTAGCCTAGTGGTTAGAGTGTAGAGGTGGCAGGTAGCCTAGTGGTTAGAGTGTAGAGGCAGCAGGGTAGCCTAGTGGTTAGAGCGTTGGACTAGTAACCGGAAGGTTGCAAGTTCAAATCCCTTAGCTGACAAGGTACAAATCTGTTGTTCTGCCCCTGAACAAGGCAGTTAACCCACTGTTCCCAGGCCGTCATTGAAAATAAGAATTTGTTCTTAACAGACTTGCCTAGTTAAATAAAGGTAAAATAAGTAAAAAATTAAGCCATATCAATAACAAGTCTGAACAATGCAGTTAAACAGGTTAATGTAATGATTCATGTTGTCTTATACTTGTGGCAGTTCCCAAGGCCGTTTCATGATGATTACTGCGGTCCTGTCAGTCATGTTATATAATCAGGCTGCTGTAAACAAGGCATATGCCAGCATTGTTGAACCACTGCCTCGGCCCAGAGGCCGACAAGACTTTCCTGGCAACGGCCGTCAGAGCTCACTTTGCCACGTATGAGCCCTGGTTAGAGTCCCTGTTGCAGCTTTCGCCGTCTTCCGCTACGCTGGTGGCAGAGTTGGGATCAGAGTCCAGCTCACGGTCTATGTGATCGAGTGGTGGGAAGCGGTCTGTTTTCCAACATTGTGTTGGGGTGTAATTACGTTGATGTATCTAGTGAACAGTGGATGACAACAACGGGCGTGACGGATAGAAGTCGTCACTACAGGTGTGAACAAGTCTTACGTCAAAGTAGCCTGAAGCTGAATTGGAAATGCTGAACCCCGACCAGTTATTCAGAACAACATCCACTGTGACTGTCTCATTTACATATGTTCACTTACCAGTGTGGACCCCGGAACAAACACATTCTACTCATTTACATATGTTCACTTATAGAACAAACACATTCTACTCATTTACATATGTTCACTTATAGAACAAACACATTCTACTCATTTACATATGTTCACTTATGGAACAAACACATTCTACTCATTTACATATGTTCACTTATAGAACAAACACATTCTACTCATTTACATATGTTCACTTATAGAACAAACACATTCTACTCATTTACATATGTTCACTTATAGAACAAACACATTCTACTCATTTACATATGTTCACTTATGGAACAAACACATTCTACTCATTTACATATGTTCACTTATAGAACAAACACATTCACTTATATGAACAAACACATTCTACTCATTTACATATGTTCACTTATAGAACAAACACATTCTACTCATTTACATATGTTCACTTATGGAACAAACACATTCTACTCATTTACATATGTTCACTTATAGAACAAACACATTCTACTCATTTACATATGTTCACTTATAGAACAAACACATTCTACTCATTTACATATGTTCACTTATGGAACAAACACATTCTACTCATTTACATTGTTCATATGTTCTACTCATTTACATATGTTCACTTATAGAACAAACACATTCTACTCATTTACATATGTTCACTTATAGGAACAAACACATTCTACTCATTTACATATGTTCACTTATAGAACAAACACATTCTACTCATTTACATATGTTCACAAACACATTATAGAACAAAACAAACATTCTACTCATTTACATATGTTCACTTATGGAACAAACACATTCTACTCATTTACATATGTTCACTTATAGAACAAACACATTCTACTCATTTACATATGTTCACTTATAGAACAAACACATTCTACTCATTTACATATGTTCATTCTATGGTTCAATAGAACAAACACATTCTACTCATTTACATATGTTCACTTATAGAACAAACACATTCTACTCATTTACATATGTTCACAAACACATTATATTTACATATGAACAAACACATTCTACTCATTTACATATGTTCACTTATGGAACAAACACATTCTACTCATTTACATATGTTCACTTATGGAACAAACACATTCTACTCATTTACATATGTTCACTTATATAGAACAAACACATTTATTTACATATGTTCACTTATGGAACAAACACATTCTACTCATTTACATATGTTCACTTATGGAACAAACACATTCTACTCATTTACATATGTTCACTTATAGAACAAACACATTCTACTCATTTACATATGTTCACTTATAGAACAAACACATTCTACTCATTTACATATGTTCACTTATGGAACAAACACATTCTACTCATTTACATATGTTCACTTATGGAACAAACACATTCTACTCATTTACATATGTTCATATGAACAAACACATTCTACTCATTTACATGGAACAAACACATTCTACTCATTTACATATGTTCATTATAACAAACACATTCTACTCATTTACATATGTTCACTTATGGAACAAACACATTCTACTCATTTACATATGTTCACTTATAGAACAAACACATTCTACTCATTTACATATGTTCACTTATGGAACAAACACATTCTACTCATTTACATATGTTCACAAACACATTCTATCATTTAACAAACAAACACATTCTATTTACATCATTTACATATGTTCACTTATGGAACAAAACACATTCTACTCATTTACATATGTTCACTTATGGAACAAACACATTCTACTCATTTACATATGTTCACTTATAGAACAAACACATTCTACTCATTTACATATGTTCACTTATGGAACAAACACATTCTACTCATTTACATATGTTCACTTATGGAACAAACACATTCTACTCATTTACATATGTTCACTTATGGAACAAACACATTCACTCATTTACATTCTACTCATTTACATATGTTCACTTATAGAACAAACACATTCTACTCATTTACATATGTTCACTTATGGAACAAACACATTCTACTCATTTACATATGTTCACTTATAGAACAAACACATTCTACTCATTTACATATGTTCATATGAACAAACACATTCTACTCATTTATATGTTCACTTATAGAACAAACACATTCTACTCATTTACATATGTTCACTTATAGAACAAACACATTCTACTCATTTACATATAGAACAAACACATTCTACTCATTTATATGAACAAACACATTCTACTTTACATTTTCACATATGTTCACTTATAGAACAAACACATTCTACTCATTTACATATGTTCACTTATAGAACAAACACATTCTACTCATTTACATATGTTCAATAGAACAAACACATTCTACTCATTTACATATGTTCATATGTTCTACTCATTTACATATGTTCACTTATGAACAAACACATTCTACTCATTTACATATGTTCACTTATAGAACAAACACATTCTACTCATTTACATATGTTCACTTATAGAACAAACACATTCTACTCATTTACATATGTTCACTTATAGAACAAACACATTCTACTCATTTACATATGTTCACTTATGGAACAAACACATTCTACTCATTTACATATGTTCACTTATATTCTACTCATTTACATATGTTCACTTATGGAACAAACACATTCTACTCATTTACATATGTTCACTTATAGAACAAACACATTCTACTCATTTACATATGTTCATAGAACAAACACATTTCATTTACATATGTTCACAAAACAAACATTCTACTCATTTACATATGTTCACTTATAGAACAAACACATTCTACTCATTTACATATGTTCACTTATAGAACAAACACATTCTACTCATTTACATATGTTCACTTATAGAACAAACACATTCTACTCATTTACATATGTTCACTTATGGAACAAACACATTCTACTCATTTACATATGTTCACTTATAGAACAAACACATTCTACTCATTTACATATGTTCACTTATGGAACAAACACATTCTACTCATTTACATATGTTCACTTATAGAACAAACACATTCTACACATTGACAAACTACCCGTTTAAAGTGTTATAAAAACCAGGGCTCCTGAGTGGCGCAGCTGTCTAAGACACTGCATCTCAGTGCGAGGGGCGTCACTACCGTCCCTGGTTCAAATCCAGGCTGTATCACATCTGGCCGTGATTGGGAGTGCCATAGGGCGGCGAACAACTGTCCCAATGTCATCTGGGTTTGGCCCCGGGGGGGGAGGCTGTCATTGTAAATAGGAATTTGTTCTTAATTTAACTGACTTGCCTAGTTAAGGTTAAAAATAAAACCATGCTGTTATTTTATTACTGAAGTATATATATGTGTTGATTAATTATTTCTTTCTTCAGTGGAAATACAGAATATGTATAAAATACCAAATATACCAACAGCTAAATTAAGTAGATATTTACAACTCTTTAACCATGTGATCACTACGGCAACATTCAAACTACACACATTTAACCATGTGATCACTACGGCAACATTCAAACTACACACATTTAACCATGTCATCACTACGGCAACATTCAAACTACACACATTTAACCATGTCATCACTACTGCAACATTCAAACTACACACATTTAACCATGTCATCACTACTGCAACATTCAAACTACACACATTTAACCATGTCATCACTACTGCAACATTCAAACTACACACATTTAACCATGTCATCATTACGGCAACATTCAAACTACACACATTTAACCATGTCATCACTATGGCAACATTCAAACTACACACATTTAACCATGTGGTCACTACTGCAACATTCAAACTACACACATTTAACCATGTTAATCACTACTGCAACATTCAAACTACACACATTTAACCATGTCATCACTACGGCAACATTCAAACTACACACATTTAACCATGTCATCACTACTGCAACATTCAAACTACACACATTTAACCATGTCATCACTACGGCAACATTCAAACTACACACATTTAACCATGTCATCACTACGGCAACATTCAAACTACACACATTTAACCATGTCATCACTACGGCAACATTCAAACTACACACATTTAACCATGTCATCACTACGGCAACATTCAAACTACACACATTTAACCATGTCATCACTACGGCAACATTCAAACTACAGACATTTAACCATGTCATCACTATGGCAACATTCAAACTACACACATTTAACCATGTGGTCACTACTGCAACATTCAAACTACACACATTTAACCATGTGATCACTACGGCAACATTCAAACTACACACATTTAACCATGTCATCACTACGGCAACATTCAAACTACAGACATTTAACCATGTGATCACTACGGCAACATTCAAACTACACACATTTAACCATGTCATCACTACTGCAACATTCAAACTACACACATTTAACCATGTCATCACTACGGCAACATTCAAACTACACACATTTAACCATGTCATCACTATGGCAACATTCAAACTACACACATTTAACCATGTGGTCACTACTGCAACATTCAAACTACACACATTTAACCATGTGATCACTACGGCAACATTCAAACTACACACATTTAACCATGTCATCACTACGGCAACATTCAAACTACACACATTTAACCATGTCATCACTACGGCAACATTCAAACTACACACATTTAACCATGTCATCACTACGGCAACATTCAAACTACACACATTTAACCATGTCATCACTACGGCAACATTCAAACTACACACATTTAACCATGTCATCACTACGGCAACATTCAAACTACACACATTTAACCATGTCATCACTACGGCAACATTCAAACTACACACATTTAACCATGTCATCACTACGGCAACATTCAAACTACACACATTTAACCATGTCATCATTACTGCAACATTCAAACTACACACATTTAACCATGTCATCACTACGGCAACATTCAAACTACACACATTTAACCATGTCATCACTACGGCAACATTCAAACTACACACATTTAACCATGTCATCACTACGGCAACATTCAAACTACACACATTTAACCATGTCATCACTACTGCAACATTCAAACTACACACATTTAACCATGTCATCATTACGGCAACATTCAAACTACACACATTTAACCATGTCATCACTATGGCAACATTCAAACTACACACATTTAACCATGTGGTCACTACTGCAACATTCAAACTACACACATTTAACCATGTTAATCACTACTGCAACATTCAAACTACACACATTTAACCATGTCATCACTACGGCAACATTCAAACTACACACATTTAACCATGTCATCACTACTGCAACATTCAAACTACACACATTTAACCATGTCATCACTACGGCAACATTCAAACTACACACATTTAACCATGTCATCACTACGGCAACATTCAAACTACACACATTTAACCATGTCATCACTACGGCAACATTCAAACTACAGACATTTAACCATGTGATCACTACGGCAACATTCAAACTACACACATTTAACCATGTCATCACTACTGCAACATTCAAACTACACACATTTAACCATGTCATCACTACGGCAACATTCAAACTACACACATTTAACCATGTCATCACTATGGCAACATTCAAACTACACACATTTAACCATGTGGTCACTACTGCAACATTCAAACTACACACATTTAACCATGTCATCACTACGGCAACATTCAAACTACACACATTTAACCATGTCATCACTACGGCAACATTCAAACTACACACATTTAACCATGTCATCACTACGGCAACATTCAAACTACACACATTTAACCATGTCATCACTACGGCAACATTCAAACTACACACATTTAACCATGTCATCATTACTGCAACATTCAAACTACACACATTTAACCATGTCATCACTACGGCAACATTCAAACTACACACATTTAACCATGTCATCACTACGGCAACATTCAAACTACACACATTTAACCATGTCATCACTACGGCAACATTCAAACTACACACATTTAACCATGTCATCACTACGGCAACATTCAAACTACACACATTTAACCATGTCATCACTACGGCAACATTCAAACTACACACATTTAACCATGTCATCACTACGGCAACATTCAAACTACACACATTTAACCATGTCATCACTACGGCAACATTCAAACTACACACATTTAACCATGTCATCATTACGGCAACATTCAAACTACACACATTTAACCATGTCATCACTACGGCAACATTCAAACTACACACATTTAACCATGTCATCACTACTGCAACATTCAAACTACACACATTTAACCATGTCATCACTACGGCAACATTCAAACTACACACATTTAACCATGTCATCACTACGGCAACATTCAAACTACACACATTTAACCATGTCATCACTACGGCAACATTCAAACTACACACATTTAACCATGTCATCATTACTGCAACATTCAAACTACACACATTTAACCATGTCATCACTACGGCAACATTCAAACTACACACATTTAACCATGTCATCACTACGGCAACATTCAAACTACACACATTTAACCATGTCATCACTATGGCAACATTCAAACTACACACATTTAACCATGTCATCACTACGGCAACATTCAAACTACACACATTTAACCATGTGATCATTACGGCAACATTCAAACTACACACATTTAACCATGTCATCACTATGGCAACATTCAAACTACACACATTTAACCAGTTAAAGGGAATGAATACATTAGATACAAAGATATTACACAAAATAATGAATACAAAAGTCAAGATTTGGCTATAACCTGAGTACAAACAAAGTGTGTGTGTGTATATGTATGTAAGTGTGTGTGTGCGTGTATATGTGTGTGTATTATGGTGTGTATATGTGTGTAAGTGTTCGTGTGTGTGTATATGTGTGTAAGTGTTTGTGTGTAAGTGTTTGTGTGTAAGTGTGTGTGTGTATTGTGATGTGTATATGTGTGTAAGTGTGTGTGTGTGTATTGTGATTTGTGTTTAAGTGTTTGAGTGTATTGTGATGTGTGTAAGTGTTTGTGTGTATTGTGATGTGTGTTTGTGTGTAAGTGTCTGTGTGTATTGTGATGTGTGTAAGTGTTTGTGTGTATTGTGATGTGTGTAAGTGTTTGTGTGTATTGTGATGTGTATCATATTTCCCATCATAAACATTTATCCACATTCCCCAATCAAATACCTTAACCGATACCAAATTCTGTAAAAAATTCATCTGTATTTTTTCTCCAATCTGGCAACCCTCGTAAAATTGTATAAAATGCATTGTGGAAAAAATGATGTAATGTACACGAAAAAGTGGAGCCTCGTATTAAATGCATTTTGACGAAAATGATGTCATGTAGGCTCCACAAAATATGAACTGCGTTATGAAGAAAAGCGTGTAGGACTACTGTTGCCTACACGGGAAAAGGGCCGTGTAGAACACCATTACCCATCATGCATTGGTCTAATAACTTCCAAAAGATTGTTCCGAAATTTGCCTCCCATAAAATGTATTCTCTTATGAAGTCACAAAGAACAGTTGTGTATTTTCCTCCTACATCACACACAGTTCTTTTCCTGTCTTTTCACACGAATTAAGAAACACAAAAACGCACAAAATCTGCTGAAATACTTTTTGTACGTATTTGTGCACAAATTGAGTGTGAGATTGTGTTGGTGTCATCACACAGTTCCACGGTTAGTGCAGGCAACAGACGAGGGTACAGCCCTTCTACTGTACATTATTCTCCCTACTATAGTTCTATGTACACTAATCTTCCAACATTACCATGTGGCTTGAAGAACTGAATGAATCAAACCAGAAACTAATAATAATATTATATTATTATTATATATTATATTATTATTAAACCAGAAACTGTTTTATTTTCTTGTGTGCGTAAAGGCTCTCCAACCCTGTTTTCATGATTCATAAATACTTTCCTAAACACTAAATAATCAACCAGATAAGAGTTTTGTTTTTTAAATCTACCAACTGGTGCTGAAACGGAGAAGAATGTGCACATACAGGACTTGGCCGAAAGTGGAAAAAATGTGTGGATTCAGCTATTTCAGCCACACCCTTTGCTGACAGGTGTATAAAATCGAGCACCATGCCATGAAATCTCCGTAGACAAAACATTAGCAGTAGAATGACCTTACTGAAGAGTTCAGTGACATTCAATGTCAGTTCGTCAAATTTCTGCCCCTGATAGAGCTGCCCTCGGTCAACTGGAAGTGCTGTTATTGGGAAGTGGAAACGTCTAGGAGCAACAACGGCTCAGCCATGAAGTGGTAGGCCACAGAAGCTCACCGAATGGAACCGCCGAGTCCTGAAGCGCGTAGAGCGTAAAAATCGCCTGTCCTTAATAGCAAAACACTCTCTACAGAGTTTCAAACTGCCTCTGGAAGCAACATCAGCACAAGAACTGTTCGTCGGGAGTTTCATGAAATGGGTTTCATGGCCGAGCAGCCGCACACAACCCTAAGATCACCATGCTCAATGCAAGCATTGGATGGAGGAGTGTACAGCTCATCCCCCATTGGACTGGAGCAGTGGAAACGCATTCTCTAAAGTGAGAGAAAGTGATGAATATGCGTTTGGCGGATCCCAGGAGAATGCTACCTGCCCCAATGCATAGTGCCAACTGTAAAGTTTGGTGGAGGAGGAATAATGGTCTGGGGCTGTTTTTCATGGTTCAGGCCCCTTAGTTCCAATGAAGGGAAATCTTAACAATACAGCATACAGTTACATTCTAAACAATTCTGTGCTTCCAACTTTGTGGCAACAGTTTGTGGAAGGCCCTTTCCTGTTTCAGCCCACGTGCACAAAGCGAGGTCCATACAGAAATGATTTGTTTGAGATCGGTGTGGAAGAACTTCACTGACCTGCACAGAGCCCTGACCTCAACCCCATCGAACACCTTTGGGATGAATTGGAACGCCTACTGCGAAACAAACCTAATTGCCCAACATCAGTGGCAGAACATCACTAATGCTCTTGTGGCTGAATGGAAGCAAGTCTCCGCTAAGGAAAAGCTGTAGAGATGCACATGTTTACCTTGTATTCCCTCATTTAGATCCCGACTTAGGAATTCATACCTTTCCTAAGAAGGTCTTTCTACTTCTCAGTATTTTGCATTCAGACTTCCCTTTTTCAGTTGTGTAGTGCTCTCTGAATACATTTCATTCAACCACTGAAAACCCTCCCACTTGCTGGCCAACCAATATTGTTGTGGAGTTTTCATTCAATAAGGGTTTTCAGGACATTTATCTTAAGCCATCCCTTCAAATACAGGGAAGCATCCTGCAGGGCACCAGAGGAGACAGACAGGGAAGCATCCTGCAGGGCACCAGAGGAGACAGACAGGGAAGCATCCTGCAGGGCACCAGAGGAGACAGACAGGGAAGCATCCTGCAGGGCACCAGAGGAGACAGACAGGGAAGCATCCTGCAGGGCACCAGAGGAGACAGACAGGGAAGCATCCTGCAGGGCACCAGAGGAGACAGACAGGGAAGCATCCTGCAGGGCACCAGAGGAGACAGACAGGGAAGCATCCTGTAGGGCACCAGAGGAGACAGACAGGGAAGCATCCTGCAGGGTACCAGAGGAGACAGACAGGGAAGCATCCTGCAGGGCACCAGAGGAGACAGACAGGGAAGCATCCTGCAGGGCACCAGAGGAGACAGACAGGGAAGCATCCTGTAGGGTACCAGAGGAGACAGACAGGGAAGCATCCTGCAGGGCACCAGAGGAGACAGACAGGGAAGCATCCTGCAGGGCACCAGAGGAGACAGACAGGGAAGCATCCTGCAGGGCACCAGAGGAGACAGACAGGGAAGCATCCTGCAGGGCTGCATTCCTCCTCTTCTGTTGTACGGGTGTCTGACTGCTTCCACCAACGTGTGTGTTTACATGTCTGTGTGTCTGTCTATTCCATATGTGTCTGTGTGTGTGTGTGTCTGTAGGCCTTTGGTCTCCACCCTAGTTAAGATGGGCATCCTACATGTTGCATAGTGTATAATCCCACTGACAGCAGAGGACTGAGTGGCTGACAGTCATAGCTCTGTCTGATGGATGGGTGGGCAGGTGTGTGTGTGCGTGTGCGTGTGCGTGTGTGTGTGTGTGTGTGTGTGTGTGTGTGTGTGTGTGTGTGTGTGTGTGTGTGTGTGTGTGTGTGTGTGTGTGTGTGTGTGTGTGTGTGTGTCTGTGTGTGTGTGTGTGTGTGTGTGTGTGTGTGTGTGTGTGTGTGTGTGTGTGTGTGTGTGTGTGTGTGTCTATGAAAGGCCCCAGGCAGGTTACAACAGTGAAGGCGTAACTCAGCTCTAGAAAAGGAGCTGGTCCGTATGTCTGAGTCTGGGGTAGAGTTATATTTGGGTCAGATAGATAGTTCCCTCAGGTCAGGTTTGACAGGTATAGGATAGATAGTCAGGTATAGGATAGATAGTCAGGTATAGGATAGATAGTCAGGTATATGATAGATAGTCAGGTATATGATAGATAGTCAGGTATATGATAGATAGTCAGGTATAGGATAGATAGTCAGGATAGATAGATAGTCAGGTATAGGACAGATAGTCAGGTATATGATAGATAGTCAGGTATAGGATAGATAGTCAGGTATATGATAGATAGTCAGGTATATGATAGATAGTCAGGTATATGATAGATAGTCAGGTGATAGATAGTCTGGACAGATTCAAATGGATATCCTTAGGGGTTAGGATAGATAGTCAGGTATATGATAGATAGTCAGGTATATGATACATAGTTTTGCCTAGTCAGGTATATGATCCCTGTTTAGGACAGATAGTCAGGTGATAGATAGTCAGGTATATGATCAGGTATTGATAGATAGTCAGGTATAGGACAGATAGTCAGGTATAGGATAGATAGTTATAGGACAGATAGTCTGATAGATAGTCAGGTATAGGATAGATAGTCAGGTATAGGACAGATAGTCTGTATGATAGATAGTCAGGTATATGATAGATAGTCAGGTATGATAGATAGTCAGGTATATGATAGATAGTCAGGTATATGATAGATAGTCAGGTATAGGATAGATAGTCAGGTATAGGATAGATAGTCAGATATGATCCCTAGTCAGGTTATGCATAGTCAGGTATATGATATTAGTCAGGTGCTGATAGATAGTCAGGTATATGATATATAGTCAGGTGATAGATAGTCAGGTATATGATAGATGTCAGGTATATGATAGATAGTCAGGTATATGATAGATAGTCAGGTATAGGATAGATAGTCAGGTGATAGATAGTCAGGTATATGATAGATAGTCAGGTATAGGATAGATAGTCAGGTATAGGATAGATAGTCAGGTATATGATAGATAGTCAGGTATATGATAGATAGTCAGGTATAGGATAGATAGTCAGGTATAGGATAGATAGTCAGGTATATGATAGATAGTCAGGTATATGATAGATAGTCAGGTATAGGATAGATAGTCAGGTATATGATAGATAGTCAGGTATATGATAGATAGTCAGGTATATGATAGATAGTCAGGTATAGGATAGATAGTCAGGTATATGATAGATAGTCAGGTATATGATAGATAGTCAGGTATAGGATAGATAGTCCCTGGATAGATAGTCAGGTATATGATAGATAGTCAGGTGGTAGATAGTCAGGTATATGATAGATGTCAGGTATAGGATAGATAGTCAGGTATAGGTCTAGTCAGGTATAGGATAGATAGTCAGGCAGGACAGATAGTCAGGTATATGATAGATAGTCAGGTATAGGATAGATAGTCAGGTATAGGACAGATAGTCTATATGATAGATAGTCAGGTATATGATAGATAGTCAGGTATATGATAGATAGTCAGGTATATGATAGATAGTCAGGTATATGATATATAGTCAGGTATATGATAGATAGTCAGGTATAGGACAGATAGTCAGGTATATGATAGATAGTCAGGTATATGATAGATAGTCAGGTATAGGATAGATAGTCAGGTATAGGATAGATAGTCAGGTATATTCCCTAGTCAGGTATAGGATAGATAGTCAGGTATAGGATAGATAGTCAGGTATAGGATAGATAGTCAGGTATAGGATAGATAGTCAGGTATAGGATAGATAGTCAGGTATAGGATAGATAGTCAGGTATAGGACAGATAGTCAGGTATATGATAGATAGTCAGGTATGGATAGATAGTCAGGTATAGGACAGATAGTCAGGTATATTCCCTGTCTATATGATAGATAGTCAGGTATATGATTAGTCAGGTATATGATCCCTAGTCTATTGATAGATAGTCCTGGTATATGATAGATAGTCAGGTATATGATAGATGTCAGGTATAGGATAGTGCAGAGTCAGGTATAGGATTAGTCAGGTATATTAGATGCAGGTATTGCAGATAGTCCTGGTAGTCAGGTATATGATAGATTCCTATATGATATTGCAGAAGTCCTAGTCAGTATATCAGGTATATGATCCCTGCTTTGCAGAAGTCCTGGTAGATAGTCAGATATGATCCCTGCTTTGCAGATAGTCAGGTGGTAGATAGTCAGGTATAGGATAGATCCAGGTGATAGATAGTCAGGTATATGATAGATAGTCTGGTATAGGATAGATAGTCAGGTATAGGATAGATAGTCAGGTATATGATAGATAGTCAGGTATATGATAGATAGTCCTATAGGTCTCAGGTATATGATCCCTGTCAGGTTTGCAGAAGTCCTGGTAGATAGTCAGATATGATAGATGCTTTGATAGATAGTCAGGTATAGGTAGATAGTCAGGTATAGGATAGATAGTCCCTATATGCTTTGCAGGTATAGTAGATAGTCTGGTAGATAGTCAGGTATAGGATAGATAGTCAGGTGCTATATAGTCAGGTATAGGATAGATAGTCTGGTTTCAGGTAATTCCCTGCTTTGCAGAAATGTCCTGGTCCTGGTCTCAGAATTCTTCTCAGAATTCCCTGCTTTGCAGAAGTCCTGGTCTCAGAATTCCCTGCTTTGCAGAAGTCCTGGTTTCAGAATTCCCTGCTTTGCAGAAGTCCTGGTTTCAGAATTCCCTGCTTTGCAGAAGTCCTGGTCTCAGAATTCCCTGCTTTGCAGAAGTCCTGGTCTCAGAATTCCCTGCTTTGCAGAAGTCCTGGTCTCAGAATTCCCTGCTTTGCAGAAGTCCTGGTCTCAGAATTCCCTGCTTTGCAGAAGTCCTGGTTTCAGGATTGTCGATTCAGCAGCAACACAACACTGATCCAGTAGTGAGATGAGATTTGAGTCGCTGTAGAATGAGATCATCTCACTATATAAATGTTCTGCTGTTTGTGGATTGGGGTCAGACACAGTGAGATACAAACGTATTGGGGACAGTGACACATTAGTTGTCGTTTTTGATGTCTATGAGGTTAAAGGTCAGAGAGCAGACTTTCATTTGAGGGTATATTTTCATCTGTATCAGGTGAACCGTTTAGAAATGACAGCCCTTTTTGTACATAATAGTCCCCTCAGTTTACGGGACCAAAAGTATTTGAACAAATTCCCCGTATTAAAATAGTCCAAGGTTTTGTATTTGTCCCCATATTCCCGTGGTCGTTTTGGAAAATGTTTCTTCTTTGTTGAATTCAGGAAGTAGAGTAGACGTTGCCATAGTAACGGCTAATGGAAACCCCCCAAAAAATATAGCTCTCTAAATTAAAGTTTTGGGTACCAGTCTGTTTAGCCGTCATTCCACTTTTATGCTGAACATCTGACATGGAGGACAAGGAGAGGAATGTTAAACAGACTGATACTGAGACTAGTGAAGCCCCGCCTATAACCTTTAGAGGACACAAGACGACACTCCCTGAATAACTACAGGACTGTGAGGTTTGTTCAGCTCATTCTTACCATAACTATTAGTCTGTGGAGTATGCTGAAGGACAGGTTTCAGCTGTGGAGTGAATGAATGTGTCACTGTGTGTGTGTGTGTGTGTGTGTGTGTGTGTGTGTGTGTGTGTGTGTGTGTGTGTGTGTGTGTGTGTGTGTGTGTGTGTGTGTGTGTGTGTGTGTGTGTGTGTGTGTGTGTGTGTGTGTGTGTGTGTGTTGTAACCCCCACCTGTGGCTGAATAGTGTTATGTCAGCCTGGGTTGGACTTGCATTGTATCAGCCTGGCTTGGACTGGCATTATATCAGCCTGGGTTGGACTGGCATTGTATCAGCCTGGGTTGGACTGGCATTGTATCAGCCTGGGTTGGACTGGTATCAGCCTGGGTTGGACTGGCATTGTATCAGCCTGGGTTGGACTGGCATTGTATCAGCCTGCATTGTATCAGCCTGGGTTGGACTGGCATTGTATCAGCCTGGGTTGGACTGGCATTGTATCAGCCTGGGTTGGACTGGCATTGTATCAGCCTGGGTTGGACTGGCATTGTATCAGCCTGGGTTGGACTGGCATTATATCAGCATTGTTGTCAGCCTGGGCATTATATCAGACTGGCATTGTGTCAGCCTGGGTTGGACTGGCATTGTATCAGCCTGGGTTGGACTGGCATTATATCAGCCTGGGTTGGACTGGCATTATATCAGCCTGGGTTGGACTGGCATTGTATCAGCCTGGGTTGGACTGGCATTATATCAGCCTGGGTTGGACTGGCATTATATCAGCCTGGGTTGGACTGGCATTGTATCAGCCTGGGTTGGACTGGCATTGTATCAGCCTGGGTTGGACTGGCATTATATCAGCCTGGGTTGGACTGGCATTATATCAGCCTGGGTTGGACTGGCATTATATCAGCCTGGGTTGGACTGGCATTGTTTTAACATAGGCAGTGGCACACATTTTACAGGGGCTGACTTCATATCGAAGGCCTCACTTCAGTCCCACTTTTAAACCAATTACAACTGTGTCAAGGCTTTTCGGTAGCCTACATAGAGGCTTCATAAGCGCTACATGAATGCTTCTCTAATCACCTATACGTGTATGTTATCCTCTATAAATGGTGTGTAAACATAGCGCTTTATGTCACATTGGGCAATTCAACCAGTAAATGGTTCATATGTCACCCTTTATACACCATGTATAGAGGTTCGCAAGCGCTTATAGATGATTTGTGAAATAATCGTTTTTTTTGTAGCCCTTATGAAGCATCTCACTCCAGACCTGACTGTAAAACACACCTGATTCAAGTCTTGTTTCGGAGATGATGATTGGTTGATTCAGTCCTGATGAGCCTGGCTCGCACTGATGTTACAGTGCTTATGGTAGACACACCTGGTGTGGCAGGGTAGGTTAGAGCGTTGGACTAGTAACTGAAAGGTTGCAAGTTCAAACCCCCGAGCAAGTTCAAACCCCCGAGCTGACAAGGTACAAATCTGTGGTTCTGCCCCTGAACAGGCAGTTAACCCACTGTTCCTAGGCCGTCATTGAAAATAAGCATTTGTTCTTAACTGACTTGCCTAGTTAAATAAAGGTACAAATAAATGGTAGACACACCTAACCTCTGACCCCTCTCACAGAAAGCCCAGGCAGAAGACAATGAGCGTAAATGGAAAGGAAACTCCACCCTACA
>NW_026277199.1:0-5827 GCF_023373465.1 Oncorhynchus keta | reverse complement strand
ACACAACCCACAATCCGATACACAACTCCAACCAAGCCGCACTGCTTCAACACAGCGCGCATCCAACCCGGAAGCCAGCCGCAACTGGAAGCCAGTGTGTAGTCCACAGGCGTGGAAGGCAGCTAAAGTAATTCCACTGCCTAAAAATAGTAAAGCACCATTTTCTTGCTCTCAGCCGACCAATCAGTTTGCAGGATGTTCTTAGTAAAACCTCTCCTGCTCCGCCCACCTCTCCTGCTCCGCCCACCTCTCCTACTCCGCCCACTTCTCATGCTCCGCCCACCTCTCCTGCTCCGCCCAACTCTCCTGCTCCATCCACCTCTCCTGCTCCGCCCACCTCTCCTCCTCCGCCCACCTCTCCTCCTCCGCCCACCTCTCCTGCTCCGCCCAACTCTCCTGCTCCGCCCACCTATCCTGCTCCGCCCACCTATCCTGCTCCGCCCACCTCTCCTCCTCCGCCCACCTCTCCTCCTCCGCCCAACAATCTCCTCCTCTGCCCAACAATCCCCTACTCTGCCCAACAATCCCCTACTCTGCCCACCTCTTCTCCTTCTCCGCCCACCTCTCCTCCTCCTCCGCCCACCTCTCCTCCTCCTCCTCCGCCCACCTCTCCTCCTCCGCCCACCAATCTCCGGCAGGAAGTAAGCACAGCAAAACCCAGTAGACAGAGCATGGTGGGGCCGTCACATTGTGAAGATGGGGAGGGGTTAGTCTGTTATATAAGATGTTCTGTGTTTTTTTTTTAAACATAAAAATCAACTGTACTAGTTGTTCGGGCTGTGGTCTTGTCCCATCTTGATTACTGTCTGGTAAAAGGGTCAAGTACAGCTGTCACGTTCTGACCTTAGTTCCTTTGTTATGTCTTTGTTTTAGTATGGTCAGGGCGTGAGTTGGGGTGGGTTGTCTATGTTCTTTGTTCTATGTTGTGTTTATGTGTTTGACCTGGTATGGTTCTTAAACAGAGGCAGGTGTCGTTCGTTGTCTCTGATTGAAAATCATACTTAGGTAGCCTGGTTGTCCCTGATTGAGAATCATACTTAGGTAGCCTGGTTGTCTCTGATTGAGAATCATACTTAGGCAGCCTGGTTGTCTCTGATTGAGAATCATACTTAGGTAGCCTGGTTGTCTCTGATTGAGAATCATACTTAGGTAGCCTGGTTGTCTCTGATTGAGAATCATACTTAGGTAGCCTGGTTGTCTCTGATTGAGGATCATACTTAGGCAGCCTGGTTGTCTCTGATTGAGAATCATACTTAGGTAGCCTGGTTGTCTCTGATTGAGAATCATACTTAGGTAGCCTGGTTGTCTCTGATTGAGAATCATACTTAGGTAGCCTGGTTGTCTCTGATTGAGAATCATACTTAGGTAGCCTGGTTGTCTCTGATTGAGAATCATACTTAGGTAGCCTGGTTGTCTCTGATTGAGAATCATACTTAGGTAGCCTGGTTGTCTCTGATTGAGAATCATACTTAGGTAGCCTGGTTGTCTCTGATTGAGAATCATACTTAGGTAGCCTGGTTGTTTCTGATTGAGAATCATACTTAGGTAGCCTGGTTGTCTCTGATTGAGGATCATACTTAGGTAGCCTGGTTGTCTCTGATTGAGAATCATACTTAGGTAGCCTGGTTGTCTCTGATTGAGGATCATACTTAGGTAGCCTGGTTGTCTCTGATTGAGAATCATACTTAGGTAGCCTGGTTGTCTCTGATTGAGAATCATACTTAGGTAGCCTGGTTGTCTCTGATTGAGGATCATACTTAGGTAGCCTGGTTGTCTCTGATTGAGAATCATACTTAGGTAGCCTGGTTGTCTCTGATTGAGGATCATACTTAGGTAGCCTGGTTGTCTCTGATTGAGAATCATACTTAGGTAGCCTGGTTGTCTCTGATTGAGAATCATACTTAGGTAGCCTGGTTGTCTCTGATTGAGGATCATACTTAGGTAGCCTGGTTGTCTCTGATTGAGAATCATACTTAGGTAGCCTGGTTGTCTCTGATTGAGGATCATACTTAGGTAGCCTGGTTGTCTCTGATTGAGAATCATACTTAGGTAGCCTGGTTGTCTCTGATAGGTAGCTGTTTTCCCCATTTTGGTGGTGGGTGGTTGTTTTCTGTTGTGTGTCTGCACCAGACACAACTGTTTCGTTTTCGTTTCTATCTTTCACGTTGTTATTTTTCATTTTCAGTGTTCAGTTGATTCATTAAATATTAACATGGACACATACCACGCTGCGCTTTGGTCTCATTCCAACGACGATCGTTACAACAGCAAAGAAAGACCTAGCAACACTGGACTCTATTATTATGGTAGGAGATAATAAAACTGTTTCAAATACCTCAATGGACCGTAAGGAAATCACCACCCTCACGTGGGGTGGGGTATTTTGTATCTCAACATGGTACACAGTGAAATAAGTATAGCCAGTTATAATTGTAATGGCTTAGCAGATAATAAGAAAACACAATCAGTATTTCCCTGGATACAAGAGAAGGAATATAATATCTATTGTTGCCAGGAAACCTAGATGAAGTTGGCTATATTTCTCCCATAGGCAAAGAAAACTCAAAAAGGATTGATGATATTAATTAAAAGTCATTTTGATCCGAATGTGCAAACTGCTCAAAAAGATCTGCAAGGAAGCTGGATATGTTACATATGTTACTAGATCACAAACAGACCTGGTTTATTCATCTGTACTGTTTAAATGCTGCTCATCTGTCGTCCTGCCCCTGAACGAGGCAGTTCCCCCAGTAGGCTGTCATTTCTAAATAAGAATTTGTTCTTTTAACTGACTTGCCTCGTTATATAAAAACTTAAAACATCTCATGGAACAGTGAGGACTATGAGAGAACACGCACAAACACTATTTTTTTCCGTTGTTTACTGTTTTTTAATATTGTTGACTGTTTGTATTATTGTTGACTGTTTGTATTATTGTTGACTGTTTGTATTATTGTTGACTGTTTGTATTATTGTTGACTGTTTGTATTATTGTTGACTGTTTGTATTATTGTTTACTGTTATTGTTTACTGTTTGTATTATTGTTTACTGTTTGTATTATTGTTGACTGTTTGTATTATTGTTTACTGTTATTGTTTACTGTTTGTATTATTGTTTACTGTTTGTATTATTGTTGACTGTTTGTATTATTGTTTACTGTTTGTATTATTGTTTACTGTTTGTATTATTGTTTACTGTTTGTATTATTGTTGACTGTTTGTATTATTGTTGACTGTTTGTATTATTGTTGACTGTTTGTATTATTGTTTACTGTTTGTATTATTGTTTACTGTTTGTATTATTGTTTACTGTTATTGTTTACTGTTTGTATTATTGTTTACTGTTTGTATTATTGTTTACTGTTATTGTTGACTGTTTGTATTATTGTTGACTGTTTGTATTATTGTTTACTGTTTGTATTATTGTTTACTGTTTGTATTATTGTTTACTGTTTGTATTATTGTTGACTGTTTGTATTATTGTTTACTGTTTGTATTATTGTTTACTGTTTGTATTATTGTTCACTGTTTGTATTATTGTTCACTGTTTGTATTATTGTTCACTGTTTGTATTATTGTTGACTGTTTGTATTATTGTTTACTGTTTGTATTATTGTTGACTGTTTGTATTATTGTTTACTGTTTGTATTATTGTTTACTGTTTGTATTATTGTTCACTGTTTGTATTATTGTTCACTGTTTGTATTATTGTTCACTGTTTGTATTATTGTTGACTGTTTGTATTATTGTTTACTGTTTGTATTATTGTTGACTGTTTGTATTATTGTTCACTGTTTGTATTATTGTTGACTGTTTGTATTATTGTTTACTGTTTGTATTATTGTTTACTGTTTGTATATATTTTGTATTTTAAATGCGACTGTCCATGTCTATGCGGTTGTTGAAACCAGCAATGTTTAGTGTTTTTGTGGACCACAGGGGGAATAGGCACTGCCTCTGAAAAAGCTCATGGGGATCCAAAGAAACAAATAAATAATATTTTTTCTAGTTTCACAGTCTTGCACCGTACGTGTGTGTGTGTGTGTCTAAGTGTGTGTGTGGTTATCACGTTAACAGGGCAGTTAGTGTGACAGAGCGCTCAACTCCCCAGGGTCCCCAATGTCAGAGAAGGGAAGGTGTGTGTGGGTGTTAAGGTGTGTTGTGATTCTGAGGTTAACAGAAGTTTATGTGTGTGTGTGTGTGTGTGTGTGTGTATGTGTGTGTATATGTGTGTATGTATGTGTGTATATGTGTGTGTGTCTATGTGTGTGTGTGTGTGTGTGTGTGTGTGTGTGTATATATCTGTGTGTGTGTGTGTATTTATGTGTGTGTGTGTGTGTCTATGTGTATATACACGTTACCTGTGTTACTTTAAAGGGTGATGAAGTGCCAAAGCCAGAAATCACACACACTGTCTCTCGCCACGCTGTCTCTCGCCACGCTGTCTCTCGCCACGCTGTCTCTCGCCACGCTGTCTCTCGCCACGCTGTCTCTCGCCACGCTGTCTCTCGCCACGCTGTCTCTCGCCACGCTGTCTCTCGCCACGCTGTCTCTCGCCACGCTATCTCTCGCCACGCTGTCTCTCGCCACGCTGTCTCTCGCCACGCTGTCTCTCGCCACGCTATCTCTCGCCACGCTATCTCTCGCCACGCTGTCTCTCGCCACGCTGTCTCTCGCCACGCTGTCTCTCGCCACGCTGTCTGTCGCCACACTATCTCTCGCCACGCTGTCTGTCGCCACACTATCTCTCGCTACGCTGTCTGTCGCCACACTACATCTCTCGCCACGCTGCTCTCGCCACGCTGTCTGTCGCCACACTATCTCTCGTCACACTGTCTCTCGCCACGCTATCTCTCGCCACGCCTGTCTGTCGCCACACTATCTCTCGCCACGCTGTCTCTCGCCACGCTGTCTGTCGCCACACTATCTCTCGCCACGCTGTCTCTCGCCACGCTGTCTCTCGCCACGCTATCTCTCGCCACGCTGTCTCTCGCCACGCTGTCTCTCGCCACGCTATCTCTCGCCACGCTGTCTCTCGCCACGCTGTCTCTCGCCACGCTGTCTGTCGCCACACTATCTCTCGCCACGCTGTCTGTCGCCACACTATCTCTCGCCACGCTGTCTCTCGCCACTTCGAGTCTCACAGCGAGAGGAAGTCTATTTCTACTGAGTGTACGTGTGTTCGTGTCAGGCAATAAAAAAGTATTATAAAGGGTCATGATCATTAAACTGAGGTTCTTATCTGGGGAAGGGTCATGAGGTCCTGACTCTGTAGTTTATCTGGGGAAGGGTCATGAGGTCCTGACTCTGTAGTTTATCTGGGGAAGGGTCATGAGGTCCTGACTCTGTAGTTCCATCTGGGGAAGGGTCATGAGGTACTGACTTCTGTAGTTCATCTGGGGGTCATGAGGTCCTGACTATGAAGTTCATCTGGGGAAGGGTCATGAGGTCCTGACTCTGTAGTTCATCTGGGGAAGGGTCAAGGAGACAAAGGAGGCCGACAGCAGAGTATTTGAGTGGAGTGGAGCTGGTTTTGGAGAGATCCCACTTTTGCTGGAGAGAGAGATCCCAATTTGACTGGAGAGGAGAGATCCCAACTTTGCTGGAGAGGAGAGATCCCAATTTGACTGGAGAGGATAGATCCCAATTCGACTTGAGAGAAGAGATCCCAATTTTGCTGGAGAGGAGAGATCCCAACTTGACTGGAGTGCGGAGCGAGAGTTCCCTGAAGGTTGTTTATCATCCCAAATGGCTCTTTAGGTGAAGAGAGGATATTCTCCGCTGCTTGGTGTATCTCCAGGTACCACCACAAGAGCCTGAAGACACT
>NW_026277198.1:0-698 GCF_023373465.1 Oncorhynchus keta | reverse complement strand
AATATATCCACCATGTTAGAGAACAGGGGGGAACATAATATATCCACCATGTTAGAGAACAGGGAGGGAGGAACCTAATATATCCACCATGTTAGAGAACAGGGAGGGAACCTAATATATCCACCATGTTAGAGAACAGGGAGGGAACCTAATATATCCACCATGTTAGAGAACAGGGAGGGGAACCTAATATATCCACCATGTTAGAGAACAGGGAGGGGAACCTAATATATCCACCATGTTAGAGAACAGGGAGGGGAACCTAATATATCCACCATGTTAGAGAACAGGGAGGGGAACCTAATATATCCACCATGTTAGAGAACAGGGAGGGGAACCTAATATATCCACCATGTTAGAGAACAGGGAACCCTAATATATCCACCATGTTAGGAACAGGAGGGGACCTAATATATCCACCATGTTAGAGAACAGGGAGGGGAACCTAATATATCCACCATGTTAGAGAACAGGGAGGGGAACCTAATATATCCACCATGTTAGAGAACAGGGAGGGGAACCTAATATATCCACCATGTTAGAGAACAGGGAGGGGAACCTAATATATCCACCATGTTAGAGAACAGGGAGGGGAACCTAATATATCCACCATGTTAGAGAACAGGGAGGGGAACCTAATATATCCACCATGTTAGAGAACAGGGAGGGAACCTAATATATCCACCATGTTAGAGAAC
>NW_026277197.1:0-3453 GCF_023373465.1 Oncorhynchus keta | reverse complement strand
TGGCAGTGGGCAGAATCAGTGGCAGTGGACAGAATCAGTGGCAGTGGACAGAATCAGTGGCAGGGGGCAGAATCAGTGGCAGTGGGCAGAATCAGTGGCAGTGGGCAGAATCAGTGGCAGTGGACAGAATCAGTGGCAGTGGACAGAATCAGTGGCAGTGGGACAGAATCAGTGGCAGTGGGCAGAATCAGTGGCAGTGGACAGAATCAGTGGCAGTGGGCAGAATCAGTGGCAGGTGGGCAGAATCAGTGGCAGTGGGCAGAATCAGTGGCAGTGGACAGAATCAGTGGCAGTGGACAGAATCAGTGGCAGTGGACAGAATCAGTGGCAGTGGACAGAATCAGTGGCAGTGGACAGAATCAGTGGCAGTGGGCAGAATCAGTGGCAGTGGACAGAATCAGTGGCAGTGGGCAGAACTCAGTGGCAGGGGGCAGAATCAGTGGCAGTGGGCAGAATCAGTGGCAGTGGCAGAATCAGTGGCAGTGGGCAGAATCAGTGGCAGTGGACAGAATCAGTGGCAGTGGGCAGAATCAGTGGCAGTGGACAGAATCAGTGGCAGTGGACAGAATCAGTGGCAGTGGACAGAATCAGTGGCAGTGGACAGAATCAGTGGCAGTGGACAGAATCAGTGGCAGTGGGCAGAATCAGTGGCAGTGGACAGAATCAGTGGCAGTGGACAGAATCAGTGGCAGTGGACAGAATCAGTGGCAGTGGGCAGAATCAGTGGCAGTGGGCAGAATCAGTGGCAGTGGACAGAATCAGTGGCAGTGGACAGAATCAGTAGCAGTGGACAGAATCAGTGGCAGTGGACAGAATCAGTGGCAGTGGGCAGAATCAGTGGCAGTGGACAGAATCAGTGGCAGTGGGCAGAATCAGTGGCAGGGGGCAGAATCAGTGGCAGTGGGCAGAATCAGTGGCAGGGGCAGAATCAGTGGCAGTGGACAGAATCAGTGGCAGTGGACAGAATCAGTGGCAGTGAGCAGAATCAGTGGCAGTGGACAGAATCAGTGGCAGTGGACAGAATCAGTGGCAGTGGGCAGAATCAGTGGCAGTGGACAGAATCAGTGGCAGTGGACAGAATCAGTGGCAGTGGGCAGAATCAGTGGCAGTGGGCAGAATCAGTGGCAGGGACAGAATCAGTGGCAGTGGACAGAATCAGTGGCAGTGGACAGAATCAGTGGCAGGGGGCAGAATCAGTGGCAGTGGACAGAATCAGTGGCAGTGGACAGAATCAGTGGCAGTGGACAGAATCAGTGGCAGTGGGCAGAATCAGTGGCAGTGGACAGAATCAGTGGCAGGGCAGAATCAGTGGCAGTGGGCAGAATCAGTGGCAGTGGGCAGAATCAGTGGCAGTGGGCAGAATCAGTGGCAGTGGGCAGAATCAGTGGCAGTGGGCAGAATCAGTGGCAGTGGACAGAATCAGTGGCAGTGGACAGAATCAGTGGCAGTGGACAGAATCAGTGGCAGTGGACAGAATCAGTGGCAGGGGGCAGAATCAGTGGCAGTGGACAGAATCAGTGGCAGTGGACAGAATCAGTGGCAGTGGGCAGAATCAGTAGCAGTGGACAGAATCAGTGGCAGTGAGCAGAATCAGTGGCAGTGGACAGAATCAGTGGCAGTGGACAGAATCAGTGGCAGTGGACAGAATCAGTGGCAGTGGACAGAATCAGTGGCAGTGGACAGAATCAGTGGCAGTGGACAGAATCAGTGGCAGTGGACAGAATCAGTGGCAGTGGACAGAATCAGTGGCAGTGGACAGAATCAGTGGCAGTGGACAGAATCAGTGGCAGTGGACAGAATCAGTGGCAGTGGACAGAATCAGTGGCAGTGGACAGAATCAGTGGCAGTGGACAGAATCAGTGGCAGTGGACAGAATCAGTGGCAGTGGACAGAATCAGTGGCAGTGGACAGAATCAGTGGCAGTGGACAGAATCAGTGGCAGTGGACAGAATCAGTGGCAGGGGGCAGAATCAGTGGCAGTGGACAGAATCAGTGGCAGTGGACAGAATCAGTGGCAGTGGACAGAATCAGTGGCAGTGGACAGAATCAGTGGCAGTGGACAGAATCAGTGGCAGTGGACAGAATCAGTGGCAGTGGGCAGAATCAGTGGCAGTGGGCAGAATCAGTGGCAGTGGGCAGAATCAGTGGCAGGGGCAGAATCAGTGGCAGGGGACAGAATCAGTGGCAGTGGACAGAATCAGTGGCAGTGGACAGAATCAGTGGCAGTGGACAGAATCAGTGGCAGTGGACAGAATCAGTGGCAGTGGGCAGAATCAGTGGCAGTGGACAGAATCAGTGGCAGTGGACAGAATCAGTGGCAGGGGGCAGAATCAGTGGCAGTGGGCAGAATCAGTGGCAGTGGGCAGAATCAGTGGCAGTGGACAGAATCAGTGGCAGTGGACAGAACTCAGTGGCAGTGGACAGAATCAGTGGCAGTGGGCAGAATCAGTGGCAGTGGACAGAATCAGTGGCAGTGGACAGAATCAGTGGCAGTGGACAGAATCAGTGGCAGTGGACAGAATCAGTGGCAGGGGCAGAATCAGTGGCAGTGGGCAGAATCAGTGGCAGTGGGCAGAATCAGTGGCAGTGGACAGAATCAGTGGCAGTGGACAGAATCAGTGGCAGTGGACAGAATCAGTGGCAGTGGGCAGAATCAGTGGCAGTGGACAGAATCAGTGGCAGTGGACAGAATCAGTGGCAGTGGACAGAATCAGTGGCAGTGGACAGAATCAGTGGCAGTGGACAGAATCAGTGGCAGGGGGCAGAATCAGTGGCAGTGGACAGAATCAGTGGCAGTGGACAGAATCAGTGGCAGTGGACAGAATCAGTGGCAGTGGACAGAATCAGTGGCAGTGGGCAGAATCAGTGGCAGTGGGCAGAATCAGTGGCAGTGGACAGAATCAGTGGCAGGGGGCAGAATCAGTGGCAGTGGACAGAATCAGTGGCAGTGGACAGAATCAGTGGCAGTGGACAGAATCAGTGGCAGTGGACAGAATCAGTGGCAGGGGGCAGAATCAGTGGCAGTGGGCAGAATCAGTGGCAGTGGACAGAATCAGTGGCAGTGGACAGAATCAGTGGCAGTGGACAGAATCAGTGGCAGTGGGCAGAATCAGTGGCAGTGGACAGAATCAGTGGCAGTGGACAGAATCAGTGGCAGGGACAGAATCAGTGGCAGTGGACAGAACTCAGTGGCAGTGGACAGAATCAGTGGCAGTGGACAGAATCAGTGGCAGTGGACAGAATCAGTGGCAGTGGACAGAATCAGTGGCAGGGACAGAATCAGTGGCAGTGGGCAGAATCAGTGGCAGTGGGCAGGAATCAGTGGCAGTCGCAGACATCAGAGGTGAAGTGAACCAGTGGACAGTGATGAATCAGTGGCAGTGGGCAGAATCGGTAATGGCAGTGGACAGAATCAGTAGCAGTGGGCAGAATCAGTGGCAGTGGGCAGAATCA
>NW_026277196.1:0-3688 GCF_023373465.1 Oncorhynchus keta | reverse complement strand
ACATATGTCAGAGTCAAGGCCCGCGGGCCACATCCGGCCCCGAGAAGGTTTTTACGGCCCCTGGGATGATCTTGATTTATTATTAGAACCGGCCCGCAGACCGCAGCAAGCCGGCAGCCCGCAGATCTTTTACACGCACCAATACTACATTTCCCACAATGCAACGGTGACGCACCGAGCAGTAGGCTGCTTCATTTCAATATTTATTGGCACAGCAGTTGTCAGCATCACAGTAAAATTAACTTTCAGATACCCATCAAAAATGGCAAAACGGAAGGTGGACACTGAGAACCGGGGTTTCAAACAAGGTGGGAGTCGGAGTATTTGTTCACGGAGGTAGCTGGAAAACCTGTGTGTCTTCTGTGTGGAGAAAGTGTGGCGGGTACTGAAAGAGTATAATCTGAGACGACATTATGAAACGAAACACGCGGACAAAAACAAGAATATGGACATGGAACAAAGGCTACAAAAGGCAGAGGAATTAAAACGAGGCCTCAAATCTCGACAGGCTCTGTTCAAAAAGCCAAATCACAAGGCCAGGCTGCTGTCAAGGCCAGTTTTATTTTGGCAGAAGAGATCGCTAAATCAGCCCGGCCATTTACGGAGGGGGATTTCATCAAAAACTGCATGATTAAAGTTTGTGACGAAGTTTGCCCAGAAAAAGGCAACTCTTTTAAATGTGAGTCTGAGCAGAAACACCATTGCCGAGAGAGTAGACCAGTTGTCCATCAATCTAAAAGAGCAGCTTGTGAAAAAGGAAAAGATTTCATTGCATATTCCTTGGCTGTGGATGAGAGCACCGACATTTCTGACATTGCCCAGTTGTCAATTTTCATCCGCGGAGTGGACTCCAGCCTAAGCGTGACAGAGGAGTTTTTGGCTTTACGTCCTATGCATGGCACAACTACGGGGCATGATTTGTATGAAGAGGTGTCAAGATGTGTAAATGAGATGGAGCTGCCTTGGGAAAAACTCGTGGGTTTGACAACCGACGGAGCACCTGCGATGTGTGGACACAGGAGCGGACTGGTGGCGAAGATACGGGAAAAGATGCAAAGAGGAAAACGCGACAGGTGAGCTGACAGCTTATCATTGTATCATACACCAGGAAGCGTTGTGCGGTAAAGCCTTGAAAATGGAGCATGTAATGAGCATCATCACGCGCACAGTTAACTTTATCAGAGCCAAAGGTTTGAATCACCGCCAGTTCAAGGCATTTCTGACGGAGTTAGAAACGGAGCATGGTGATTTGCCTTATCACACAGAGGTGCGATGGCTAAGCCAGGGAAAGGTGCTTCAAAGATGTTTCGAGCTTCGTGAGGAGATTTGTCTGTTCTTGGACAGCAAAGGGAAAGACACAACACAACTCCGAGACGAAATGTTTCTGTGTGAAATGGCTTTTCTGTGTGACATTACGAGTCATCTGAATGCAATGAACTTGCAGCTGCAGGGTCGGGATCGTGTCATCTCTGATATGTACAGTACAGTGAAGGCATTTAAAACCAAACTGACTCTGTGGGAGACGCAGATGCGGAAAGAAAATTTGAGCCACTTTCCCAGCTGCCAGACCATGAAAGAGAAGCTCTCTACCAGTGCGTTCCCGAGCGCACAGTTGGCTGATAAAATAGGTATGCTTGCCGCTGACTTTCGACGCCGATTTGCTGACTTTGAAGCACAAAAAAGCAGGTTGGAACTGCTCGGTAACCCATTTGCTGTTGACGTGGAAAGCTCACCACCAAACCTCCAAATGGAGTTGATTGACCTCCAATGCAATGATGCACTGAGGGCAAAATATGCGGCAGTGGGTGCTGCGGAGTTCGCCCGTTTCCTCCCGACACAATGCCCCAGCTGCGCATCCAGGCTGCTCAAACGTTGTCTATGTTTGGCAGCACATACCTGTGTGAACAACTGTTTTCTTTGATGAACTTGAACAAAACATCACACAGAAGTCGACTTACTGCTGAACACCTCCACTCAATTCTGAGGATTTCCTCAGCTCAGAGCCTTACCCCGAACATTGATGAACTTGTGGAAAAGATGGGACACCACCAAGTATCACCCTCAACCTCAAACAAGTGAACATTACTGTGCAATCACATATTTAGAGTTTTACTCAGTTCAAGTTTAAAAGTTAAAGTTTAATATTTGTTTTCACTGCATGTTACTTCTCCTTAAACAAAGTGTTGTTTTTGATTAATAGATTTTTGCACTTTATTTTATTGTATTTCAATCCAATTATATTTTAAAAATATTTCAGTTGAGTGGATGATAGAAAATTGCTATTATTGTTTTTTCTTTGAAGTAAATTTAGCCCACTTTTGCTAAAATAGAAAATATAGGCTACTGATGGTGCCTTGAATACCGGTTTCTTTCATTTAATGTTCATGTTATGGGGATTTTTATATAAAGGAAATTTGTCTTTTGTGTCTGTTGAAAATTAAAGATTACTGACAGAGCCATAAGAAAATATTGCTTTATTTATCTGATCATATTGGAATATATTTGTTAGGTTTTCAGTAGGTTCAATTAGGTTCACTAGACTATATGCGTCATTTAAAAATTTTCAATGAACATTCGAACAGTCCGGCCCTCGGCTTGTAGCTAAATTTTTATTTGGCCCTCCGTCCATTTGACTTTGACACCCCTGTCCTAGACAGACCTTAAAGAATTAAAACATAAATAATAATGGGCAAATATTGCACAGTCCAGGCTTGCAAAGCTCTTCAAATCAAAAATCGAATTAAATGTTATTTGTCACATGCGCCCGAATACAACAGGTGTAGTAGACCTTACAGTGAAATGCTTACTTACAAGCCCTTAACCAAAATGCAGTTTTATGAAAAAAAGTGTGAAAAAGTATTTACTAAGATAATCTAAAGTAAAACATAAATAGAAAAATATCAAATAACTAAGGAGCAACAATAAAATAACAGTATCAGGCTATATACAGGGGTACCGGTACAGAGTCTATGTGGAGGCTATATACAGGGGTACCGGTACAGAGTCTATGTGGAGGCTATATACAGGGGATACCGGTACAGAGTCTATGTGGAGGCTATATACAGGGGTACCGGTACAGAGTCTATGTGGAGGCTATATACAGGAGGTACCGGTACAGAGTCTATGTGGAGGCTATATACAGGGGGTACCAGTACAGAGTCTATGTGGAGGCTATATACAGGGATACCGGTACAGAGTCTATGTGGAGCTATATACAGGGGGTACCGTACAGAGTCTATGTGGAGGCTATATACAGGGGGTACCGGTACAGAGTCTATGTGGAGGCTATATACAGGGGGTACCGGTACAGAGTCTATGTGGAGGCTATATACAGGGGATACCGGTACAGAGTCTATGTGGAGGCTATATGCAGGGGGTACCGGTACAGAGTCTATGTGGAGGCTATATACAGGGGGTACCGTACACAGAGTCTATGTGAGGCTATATACAGGGCACCGGGTACAGAGTCTATGTGGAGGCTATATACAGCGGGCACCGGTACAGAGTCTATGTGGAAAGCAGGAGGTACAGGGGCACCGGTACAGAGTCTATGTGGAGGCTATATACAGGGGGGTACCGTACAGAGTCTATGTGGGAGGCTATACAGGGGGTACCTGCACAGAGTCTATGTGGAGGCTATATACAGGGGGTACCGGTACAGAGTCTATGTGGAGGCTATATACAGGGG